>NC_133136.1:5202495-5502495 GCF_048418815.1 Hemitrygon akajei | reverse complement strand
ACGCCAAGGTCAAGGTACAAAGCACAGTGCCAGCAGTCATATACAGCACATATAACACACATAAGATAGCAAGCCCCTATACGATATCAGTAAAATACAGTCACACAGAAACTAGACAAAGTCTCTGAGTCCATAAATGTTGCATCAGTCTGTATAGTCATAACTTATGCATAGAAGCTATCTTGTGTACTGTATTTATATTTATTGTGTTATCTTTTATTAGATCTTCATTTTTTGTGTGTTTTTTTGTGCTGTATCAGATCTGGCGTAACAATTATTTTGTTCTCCTTTACACTTGTGCACAGGAAATAACATTAAACAATCTTCAATCTTGATGGATTCATTGCACCAAAGTCTTTGTTTCCATGGGGTTTTTTTTTAAACTCTCTGACAGTGGTGATTAGATATTAAAAGTACATTCTTCCAGTATCACTGCCATGTCTCCGGGCTACCCTGCATTAATACAAACTTAACTGGATTCTGTTTTGAATTTGCCACAGGGAAGCTTACATCAAGACAAAGATTAAACAGAAAAGGGAGACAATTGCAGCAATTTTGTCTGAATTCTTCAGAAACATCAACAGTCTAACAAGCAAAGGAGAAGTTTCCTATAATTTTAGGGAGTGAGTTTTCTTTAAAATCTTTCCAGGGTGTCAGGAGATATAAAGCTTTTTGTTTTGTAATGATTTATCTCAACCTTTTGATTGCAAAAGTTTGCCTCCAGCCCACTCCAAGGCGAGGTGGAATGACTTGCTGACTATTTCCGGCATTCTCTGTCTGTACTGCAGTCTAACATCAAAATCAGCCTGAAGAAGTTCAACATTGCATCTAAAAACTGCAAAGGCGTTTCACTCAATAGATACACCTGGAGAAAATCTGTTGAAGAGGGAGCTATGCTACTATGAGACTGTAAGGTATAGGAGCAGAATTAGGCCATTTGGCCCATTCAGCCTCCTCCACCGTTTCATCATGGCTGAAACAATTTTCCTCTCAGCCCCAATCTCCTGTCTTCTCCCCGTATCCCTTCATGCCCTGGTCAATCAAGAATCTATCAAATTGTGCCTTAAATATACATGAAGACTTGGCCTCCATAGCTGCCTGTGGCAAAGTATTCCACAGATCCACCACTCACTGGCTAAAGAAATTCTTCCTCATCACCATTCTAAAAAGATGACCCTAAATTCTGAGGCTGTGTCCTTTGGTCCTAGACTCTCTCACCATAGGAAACATTCTCTCCGCTCTATCAAGGCCTTTCACCATTCAATATGTAGTCACCCCTCATTCTTCTGAATTCCAGCCAATGCAGGCCCAGAGCTCTTCAAATGACAAGCCATTCAATCCTTGAATCATTTACATGAACCTCCTTTGAACTCTCTTCAGTTTCAGCACATTCTTTCTACGATCAGGGGCCCAAAACTGCTCACAATACTCAGACCTCACCAGTACTTTATAAAGTCTCAACATTACATCCTTGCTTTTATACTCTAGTCTTCTTAAAATGAATACTAACATTGCATTTGCCTTCCTCACCACAGACTCAACCTGCAAATTAACCTTTCGGAATCCTGCACAAAGACTCCCAAGTCCCTTTGCACTTAATTTTTTGTATGTTCTCTCCATTTGGAAAACAGTCAACCCTTTCATTTCTTCTACCAAAGTGCATGACTGATGCACCATCAATAACTCACGCTGAGACTTAGGAAGTGAGATATCGGCTTTTATTGACTGAAGAACAACACTACATCCTGGGAAAATGAGGGAGAGCAGCAGACCACAGTCGCCTTTATACAGGGGTCTGTGGGAGGAGCCACAGGAGCAGTCAGCAGGGTCTGTGGGAGGAGCCACAGGAGCAGTCAGACAGGTATATCTAGTTCACCACAATGACTATACACACCCAACACTGCATTCCATCTGACATTTCATTGCTCATTCTCCAAATGTGTCTAAGTCTTTCTGTAGCTTTTGTACTTCCTCAAAACTACCTTCCCCTCTACCTATCTCCATATCATCTGCAAAGCCACCAATTCCATCATCCAAAACATTGACAAATAATGTAAAAGGAATTGGTCCCAGCACAGACCCCTGTGGAACACCACTAGTCACCGGCACCCAGCCAGAAAAGGCTCCCTTTACTCCCACACTTTGCCTCCAGCCATTGCTTTATCCATGCTAGAATCTTTCCTGTAATATCATGGGTTTGTAGCTTGTTAAACAGCCTCATGTGTGGCACATTGTCAAAGGCCTTCTGAAAATCCAAGGACACTGTATCAACTAATTCTCCTTTGTCTGCCTTGCTTGGTATTTCTTCAAAAAATTTCAACAGATTGTCAGACTAGGTTCTCCCTTGAGGAAACCATGCTGACTACAGCCTGTTTTTATCATGTACCTCCAAGTACCCTGAGATCTCATCCTTAATAATTGATTCCAACATCTTTTCAACCATTGAGGTCAGACTAACTCACCTATAGCTTCCTTTTTTCTGCCTCTCTCCCTTCTTGAAGTGTGGAGTGACATTTGCAATTTACCAATCTTCTAGAACTATTGTGGAATCTAGTGATTCTTGGAAGATCATTACTAACGCCTCCACAATCTCTTCAGCCTCCTCTTTCAGAACTCTGGTGTGTACACCATCTGGTCCAGGTGACTTATCTACCTTCAGCCCTTTCAGTTTCCCAAGAACCTTCTCTCTAGTAATGGTAACTTCACACACTTCATGCCCCCGACACCTGCAACTTCCACCATACTGCTAGTGTCTTCTACAGTGAAGACTGATGCAAGATACATTTATTCAGTTCATCTGTTATTTCATTGTCCCCCATTACTATCATTTGCCAGAAGTCCAACATTCACTCTCACCGCTCTTTCACAATTTATGTATCTGAAGGAACTTTGGTACCCTCTTTGATATTATTGGCTAGCTTACTTTTGTATTCCATCTTCACATTCTTAATGACTTTTTAGTTACCTTCTGTCCGTTTTTTAAAAGCTTCCCAATCTTCTAATTTCCCACTAATTTTTGCTCTGTTATATGCTTTCCCTTTGGCTTTTACGTTGGCTTTGACTTCTCTTATTATCCACGGTTGTGTCATCTTGCCTGTAGATTACTTCTTCCTCTTTGGGATGTATATATCCTGAGCCTTCTGAATTGCTTCCAGAAATTCCAGCCATTGTAGCTCTGCTACTGTCCCTGCCAGTGTTCTTTTCCAATCAGTTCTGGCCAACTCCTCTCTCATGCCCCTGTATCTCACTTTACTCCACTGTAATACTGATGTGTCTGACTTTGGCTTCTCCTTCTCAAGCTCCAGGGTAAATTTGATCATATTACGATCACTTGCCCCTAAGGGTTCTTTTTTCCTCAATCTCTCTAATCAGTTCTGGTTCATTGCACAACACCCAATCCAGAATAGCTGATCCTTTAGTGGGTTCAACCATAAGCTGTTCTCAAAAGCCATCTCATAGGCACTCTAGAAACTCCCCTCAGCATTAACCTGATTTTCCCAATCTACCTGCATATTGAAATCCCCTCATGGCTACGTGACAGCGATCTCTGCTCTGCCACAGAGAACCGGTGGCAGCTGCGAAAGGAGAGACTGAGAAATCAAAAGACCCAACCAGTAACCACGGCAACCACTTACTTGTGCCCACACTGCTCCAGAATGCAGCCACCTGAGGACCCCTCAATGGGGCAGATACATGTCCTAAGGGGGTATTAGGGGAAATAGAAGTCATCGGGGGGCATTCAAGCAGCACCCTGATTTGAGGCTCCAGACCTAACCACCATTTAGTAGAGCAGATAATTACAAAAAAGGGCAAGAGGCACTAGAACACAGGAAGAATCATAGCTCTACAGGCAGTGAACACGTCGTCACAACGCATCTGAAACTCAGCAATCTAATCTGACCCAAACAGATATCATTGGGGGTGCGTAAATCACCAAGCTCGTGCCCAGCAGTTACCCTTGACTCGTGGCATGGAGCAAGTTCATGCAATTTAACAGTTGGTAAGTCAAGTACAGCCTCTCGACTTTCTCTTTAGATCTATGGTGGGAACCAAACGGTGAAATAGAGCCCATCAGTGAAACTACTGACCCTGAGGATTCCTGTTGAGGTGTTCAAAGCAACCTCAGCTTCATATGTGCAGTCTAGAGCCATCTTTGGAAATTATGAGACCTTCCATGATTGGTCAATCGTGCTAACTCAAATAGTATCTTTATACTATTGTAGCTTGCCAAACACCAGCTCTGTACCGACTAACACTCAGATTCCAATCTGAATTCCTGTCAAAGTAATTTTTGCTGTTGAGATCGTCTTCATCTTCACCTCATCGTTCCTTTGCGTGCCGCTACCATCATCCCATCCACGTCAACTCGCTGCCATCAGCAACATCCGATAGGCATTCCCAGTTTGTGTTAATTTTTTATTTTAATTTAGCCCCGTTTATGATGGATAAATAAATACATACTGTGTGATCTCTAGGAGTCTGAAGGCAGTGAAGCTTTGAATTCTAATCCTGCTAAGAAACAGAAACTACAGAAAATGTGTCAATACAATGTTACATACCTGGAGTATGGTTTTATTCCACTCCCATCAGATCAGCGATGCCCCCTATGTCTTATTTGTAACACTGAACTGTCTATTGAAGCCATAAAACCATCAAATATTTGCAAAGCATTGCACATTCGAGTCTTTTGCCAAGAGAGCTAAAAGTGACCTTAATAGTGGTCTCATTATAACATTTCCAAAATGAAAGCAAAACATGGAAAATCTCACACAATTAGTGAATAATTAATAATGCCTGCTGTATCATAAGTGCTCACCACTGTTCTGAAAATGGAATCCAGTATCTTAAAATCAATTTCTTGCAGTAATAACTCTGTAGTTTGTCGTATAGACAAACTGAGTGAAGACATTGAGTATCAACTATTCACAGAGCTACAAAAAACAGAATTTGGGATACAGCTGGATGAGTCAACTATGCGAGACAACGAGTCATTGTTGATGATAAATGTACAGTCCAACAAAAATGGAAAAGTTCATGAAGAGATCCTCTTTTGTAAAATGTTTAAAACAAATATCAATGGAATCAATCTACAATGAGCTCAAAATGTATATTAAGGATGAAAAGATTCTGAATCAGAACATGATTTCTTGTGCAACAATTCATGACAGCTGGTTTAGTGACATTTATGAAAAAAGAAATTCCAAGTCTGTTTGTAATCCATTGTGTAATTCATTATCAACATCTTACAGCCAAAAACTTTAGCCAGCAACTTTTCCAAGTATGACTCTTGTAATAGACAATAGACAATAGGTGCAGAAGTAGACCATTCGGCCCTTCGAGCCTGCACCGCCATTCTGAGATCATGGCTGAACAATTCCTTATCAATACCCGGTTCCTGCCTTGTCCCCATATCCCTTGATTCCCCTATCCATAAGATACCTATCTAGCTCCTTCTTGAAAGCATCCGGAGAATTGGCCTCCACTACCTTCCGAGGCAGTGCATTCCAGACCCCCACAACTCTCTGGGAGAAGAAGTTTTTCCTTAACTCTGTCCTAAATGACCTACCCCTTATTCTCAAACCATGCCCTCTGGTACTGGACTCTCCCAGCATCTGGAACATATTTCCTGCCTCTATCTTGTCCAATCCCTTAATAATCTTATATGTTTCAATCAGATCCCCTCTCAATCTCCTTAATTCCAGCGTGTACAAGCCCAGTCTCTGTAACCTTTCTGCGTAAGACAGTCCAGACATCCCAGGAATTAACCTCGTGAATCTACGCTGCACTTCCTCTACAGCCAGGATGTCCTTCCTTAACCCTGGAGACCAAAACTGTACACAATACTCCAGGTGTGGTCTCACCAGGGCTCTGTACAAATGCAAGAGGATTTCCTTGCTCTTGTACTCAATTCCCTTTGTAATAAAGGCCAACATTCCATTAGCCTTCTTCACTGCCTGCTGCACTTGCTCATTCACCTTCAGTGACTGATGAACAAGGACTCCGAGATCTCTTTGTAGTACTCCCTTACCCAACTCTATACTGTTCAGATAATAATCTGCCTTCCTGTTCTTACTCCCAAAGTGGATAACCTCACACTTATTCACATTAAACGCCATCTGCCAAGTATCTGCCCACTCACCCAGCCTATCCAAGTCACCCTGAATTCTCCTAACATCCTCATCACATGTCATACTGCCACCCAGCTTAGTATCATCAGCAAATTTGCTGATGTTATTTTCTATGCCTTCATCCAAATCGTTAACGTAAATGGTAAACAGCTGTGGTCCCAATACCGAGCCCTGTGGCACCCCACTAGTCACCACCTGCCATTCCGAGAAACACCCATTCACCGCTACCCTTTGCTTTCTATCTGCCAACCAGTTTTCTATCCATGTCAATGCCTTCCCCCCGATGCCCAGAGCTTTGATTTTACCCACCAATCTTCTATGTGTGACCTTATCAAATGCCTTCTGAAAATCGAGGTACACTACATCCACTGGATCTCCCCCGTCTAACTTCCTGGTTACATCCTCGAAAAACTCCAACAGATTAGTCAAGCATGATTTACCCTTGGTAAATCCATGCTGGCTCGGCCCAATCCTATCACTGCTATCTAGATATGCCACTATTTCATCCTTAATAATGGACTCTAATATCTGTTATCAACAAAGTTAAAGGTCATCCATTAAATAGCAGAATATTTTGTGCTTAGTTGTGCTAAGATAATGATGAAAAACTTGAATGCTTGCCTCTTCACACTGAAGTGCGCTGACTGTCAAAAGGCTGCTGCTTAAAACGTTTCTTTGATCTTTTTGACACTGTTGTTGAATTTTTGCTCAAAGTCGACGAGAGCTTGAGAAACAAGATTAAAAGGTGTGAAGATGTGGCACACCTAACCAATCTGTATTTCAAAATGAATATTCTTAATACGAAACTGCAGGGAGACAATTTCAATTCAATCCAGGCATAAAGTGCAGTCTCCATCTTTATCAGAAAATTGGAGAATATTACCTGAACAAAGTATTGGGAGAATGTTCTCACAGCTTCCCTGTATGGAAAGTTTGGCACTCTCTTTCACAAACAAGTGATTTGCAAGAATACTGCTTACACCTGCAGTCACTGAAGAAGGTTTTTCAGAATCAGTTCAAGGATTGGAATGATCTGGAAATTCCAGTCTTGGTAATTAACCCATTTCTTTGCAAGGTGGAAGAACGAGAAGAGAGATTGCAAGAAGAAATTACCAAAATTCAGAAGGAAGAAGCAAAATGCTTTTCAAAAATGTCAGCATTTGTGGTTTATGGCTGCACAGTCATACAAAGTTGCCTGTCTTTGGAGAAGAGACAAACTGCTCTTCATTTCATTTCCATCCTCCCAGCTTGTTGAAAGCTTGTTGTGGGGGGAGGACAAGCTAGCAGGTGATAAGTGAAGTCAGGTGAGACAAAAAGGAGAAGAAGAGAAGAGTGAGCCATGGGAGAAAGGGAAGAAGGAGAGGCATTAGAGGGAGGTGATAGGTAGGTGAAGAGAAGAGGCAAGAGGCCAGAGTGGGGAATATAAGAAGAGGGAAATGGAGGAAGAAAAGCGGAAAAATAAAATTATTGAAAGGAGAAATCAATGTTCACACCATTGGGTTGGGAGCTGCCTCGATGGAACATGAGATGTTGTTCCTCCAACTTGAGAATGGCCTTATCATGGCAGAAGAGGAGGCCATGAACCAACATTTTGTAACTCCAAACATTAATTGGAAGAGAAACATTGGAGCTGGTGATACTCATGAACCTATTTCCTCTTAAGTGAAGTGCTCACATATGGGATGGTAGATTAATGATATATGCTGTCACATACATCATGCATATAATCATAACAAATTATGTAATGAAACAAAGAATACTTAATCAAACAAAATATTTACAAAAATGAGGAAGTTTGCAGATGCTGGAAATCCATAGCAACACATAGAAAATGCTGGAAGATCTCAGCAGGTCAGGCAATGTCTATGTAAACAAATAAACAGTCGACATTTTGGGCCGAGACCTGCTGGCCATTGTGGATTTAAAATATGGAAGAAAACATCGAACTCGAATGGGTCAAGGACAGTGGATGCAGACAGATCCAATGTCTTTGTTCCTGCCATGTGCCTGGAGACGGAGGCTGCCATTTTGTGGAACTGTTTTGCAGCCTCCATTTTGTGAGATGGAGTTGCTTTGCTTTCTGTTTTAAAGTGGATGCAATGATGTTTCAGATAATCCGTGGGAGTAGAGATAATTTCCAAATAAGAAGTTATTTGTGAGGTGTTTTTGATATAACATAACATGCAGGTTTGTGAATGTTGGGGTTGGGGCCTGCCTGGAGTGATTAGAGTTCATTGCTGATTGAGAACAAAGAGCCATAAATTACCGATTGTCACTTGGTGGGAAGAGGGCAATAAATGGATGCTGGCCTGGAGCAGAGCCAATAAAAAGGTGTTTAAGATCAATCAGATGACCTACAGCTAATGACACTGGAATGCAACATTTGAATTGGTAAGAAACAAGGATAAAAGTGGACACTTTCAGTGTGCTATCAGTGATAACTCTCTCAAGAGACCCACCATCGCAAGGAAAAACACCCATGCCAGGGGCTGGGGAAAGAAAGAATCGATCATCTGGCTAATGGAGTCCCCTTTTTTTGCTGTTATAAATTGGAAAAGTGGTCTGAGTGAGTATTGGTACAGAGGGAACAATAGAATTCATGTTCTAAGCTGTTGGCCTGGAGTTAACACAGTTACATTGTTGTTTGTGCAAAGACAATAAAGTGTGAGCTTCAATTAATTATGAGTTGTGTGGTGTATTTCCTAATCTAATTCCATTGACAAACAGTCAACAGACCCTTCATTACTTGAAAGCAGCAAGGGACCCATGGGGAGGTAAGAAGAGATAAAGGCCATAATGGGGAACAGAAGAAAAGGGAAGGGGAGGGAAAAAAATTTACTTGATGGAGAAATCAATATTCATGCCTTCAAGTTGGAGGCTACCCAGGGGCAATAAAGGGTTTTGCTCCTCCACCCTCAAGGGTGGCCTCAACTTGGCACAAGATGACATGGATCAGGAATGAGAATTGGAATTATAACATTTGGCTTCCAGGAAGTTTCACTTTTGACAGATGGAGCAGAAGCTCTTGATGAAGCTATCTCCCACTGGGAGCACTGGACACAACTCACATGGGAAGTGTTGCCTCACCTGAAAGGACTGTTTGGGGCCCTGAATGGAGGTGAGAGAAGAGGTGAACAGGCAGGCGTAGCAATCCCTGCAGAAAGTGGAGAGAGTGGGGGTGATAGTGACATGCTTGGTAGGTAGGGTACCTTTGTAGATGGTGGAAATTCTGGAGGATGATGGGTTGGATGCAGTGATAGGTAAGGACAAGAGGAACTCTATCACTGTTAAAGTGACAGGAAGGTGGGTGAGCACGACTGTTCAGGAAATGGAGGAGATGCTGTTGAGGATAGTATCAATGGTAGAAGAAGGACAACCCCATTCTTTAAAGAATGGGTTCTTCAAAGAAGGGGATTATCAGCTCGATCATTGACGTCCTAGAAAGGAAAGCCTCATCCTGGGAACAGATGTTTTGGAGACAAAGGGAATGGCATTTCTACAGGAGACAGAGTGTAGTCACAATCACCGTGGGAATCAAATAGGTTTATAAATGATGTCGGTCAGCAGTTTGTCTTCACAGATGGAGGCAGAGAGAGAAATCGAGAAAGAGGAGGATGGTGTCAGAAATGGACCAAGTGAGCTTAAGGGCAGGATGGAAGTTAGAGGCAAAGTTGATGAAATTGACAAGCTCGGCATAGGTGCATGAAGGGGCATTAATGCAGTCATCAATGTAGTGGAGGAAGAGTTGATAAGCATTACCGGGGAAGGCTTGGAACATGGACTGTTCTACGTAGCCAGTGAAAGGGCAGCCATAGCTGAGGTCCATGTGGATGCCCAGGGCTATCCCTCTAGACTGGAGAAAGTGGGAGAAGCCAAAGGAAAAGTTGTTGAGGGTGAGGACCAGTTCTGGCAGACAGGAGGATGGTGATGGAGAGCTGGTTGGTTCTTTTATTAAGAGAGCATATCTTTGCAATATTACTGATACACACTCCTCCCTGCTCAGCCGTAAACTCCGGCACAATGTAGACTGTGGCTGTTAAACAATCTCAGGTTCTGGGGCCTTCTCTGTGGTGGTTGTGGGAGCTGACTCCTGGACTGCAGGAAATGGCTTTAACACCTCTGCACACCTTTCTTCTGGTTCTGTTTGCTTCCCAAGCACTGCATGGCAAGCTGCTCAATCCCAGGCCACTAGACGAAGCTTCAAGCAAACAGTTTCATTTTGAATCTGCCTCAATGACCGCATGCAGATCCTCCAACACTTTAGCTCTCAGCTTGAATGTACTGTACAACAACTCTCAATCCCCACATCAGGCAACCTCTGTCAGGGGCAAGTTCATCCCAGTGCTGGTAGAAATGGGAGAACTGGAGTTCCTGCTTCACATTCCAGCTAGGTTGGGTTGCCACGTAGACCTGAGAGAGATAGATAGATAGATAGATAGATAGATAGATAGATAGATAGATAGATAGATAGATAGATAGATAGATACTTTATTCATCCCCATGGGGAAATTCAACTTTTTCCCAATGTCCCATACACTTGTTGTAGCAAACTAATTACATACAATACTTAACTCAGTAAAAAATATGATATGCATCTAAATCACTATCTCAAAAAGCATTAATAATAGCTTTTAAAAAGTTCTTAAGTCCTGGCGGTAGAATTGTAAAGCCTAATGGCATTGGGGAGTATTGACCTCTTCATCCTGTCTGAGGAGCATTGCATCGATAGTAACCTGTCGCTGAAACTGCTCCTCTGTCTCTGGATGGTGCTATGTAGAGGATGTTCAGAGTTATCCATAATTGACCGTAGCCTACTCAGCGCCCTTCGCTCAGCTACCGATGTTAAACTCTCCAGTACTTTGCCCACGACAGAGCCCGCCTTCCTTACCAGCTTATTAAGACATGAGGCGTCCCTCTTCTTAATGCTTCCTCCCCAACACGCCACCACAAAGAAGAGGGCGCTCTCCACAACTGACCTATAGAACATCTTCAGCATCTCACTACAGACATTGAATGACGCCAACCTTCTTAGGAAGTACAGTCGACTCTGTGCCTTCCTGCACAAGGCATCTGTGTTGGCAGTCCAGTCTAGCTTCTCGTCTAACTGTACTCCCAGATACTTGTAGGTCTTAACCTGCTCCACACATTCTCCATTAATGATCACTGGCTCCATATGAGGCCTAGATCTAGAGTGTGGGTTCTTCCCTGGTTTCCCTTTCCATCATCTCTGCTGTTACAGGGAAACTTTCAATTTGCGTCAGGCAGAATGTGTCAAGAGTGAATGTCATGTTCTGTAAATTTTTCAGGTATTTCCTTTCCAAGGTAAAAAGGACAACCCATTAGCATTTTCATGATTAGTTGTCCTCTCGAATTCGAATTGTTGCTCTAAGAAACAGAGCCCACCTCTGTTTTTTCACCTCTGGCTGTTAGTAGATCACCCTGCTACGGATGGAGAATGGATACCAGTGTTTAATAGAAACATAGAAATCTATGGCACATTACAGGCCCTTTGGCCCACAATGTTGTGCTGACCATGTAACCCACTCTAGAAACTGCACAGAATTTCCCTACCGCACAGCTCTCTATTTTTCTAAGCTCCATGTACCTATCTAAGAATCTCTTAAAAGACACGATTGTATCCGCCTCTACCACCATCACTGGCAGTACACTCCATGCACCCACCTCTCTGTATGAAAAATTAACCTCTGATATCCCCTCTGTACCTACTTCCAAGCACCTTAAATTTATGTCCCCTCGTGTTAGCCAATTCAGCCCTGGGAAAAAGCCTCTGACTATCCACACGATCAATGCCTCTCATCATCTTATACACCTCTATCAGGTCACCTCTCATCCTCCATCGCTCCAAGGAGAAAAGGCCAAGTTCACCCATCACTCTCTGTGTGAAGAAGCCCCCCCTAATGTTCTCTTTAAACTTTTCCTCCTTCACCCTTAGCCCATGTCCTCTGGTTTTTTTCTCCCCTAGCCTCAGTGGAAAAAGCCTTCAAGAGGACAACAAACTTGTCGTAGAGTTTGGAGGCTTGCGTGCCCCAATGACCAGGAGAGTCATGGTGGCCATGTGATTGTTGATGGGACTTGGCAGATGCGATTCAACATGGACTAGATGGGCTGAAGGGCTAGTTTCTGTGCTATAATGTTCTGAGACTCTGATTTTAATAAATGACTTGGTGTGGAAGTGTGCTTGGTAAGTTTACAGATGACATGACTTATTAATATACTTAATGAGAATACTCCACACATCTGACCCTCTTTGCAGGCTAGTGTGTAAACTGTCTTCACCTATACCAGTGGTTCCCAACCTTTTTTTGGCCATGCCCCACCTAATCACCTCTAAAATCCTGATGCCCCCTGTGGTGATATATAATTCTTATTATTCAAAAAGTGAACTCCTATTCACCTGGAGGAAGCCTAAAAGACCATTAACTTGGTTTAAACAAGCTTCCAAAGAACATGGCATTCATGAAAGAGAAAAATAAAAGAACCAAAGGACTGTTAAAGTTCTGAGGAAGAAATTACTAAGAAATTGTAAAAAAAAGAACATTAAGTGATATTAAAATAATAATAATAATAATAAATAAATAAAACAATGCTGATTCGTTTCTACAGCATACAAAGACAGATACACCGTTTAAAAGAGATGACGCAATGTACACACCTTCACACCACCAAGAACCGAAAGCTACTGCAAAAAGCAGCATTGGCGCGACCTCGTACGAGTTTCTTACGCGTTTGGACTTGTTCATTCGTTCCTTCCTACATCAGTCAATTCATTAATTTAATTATGAAAGCCATTTGATGGTTGTAATGATGGTGATACACTATATATACAGTACATACACAATTACAAATGTACATACACACAAGTATTTTTATGTATGCATACTGTATATACACATATGTATTAACTCGCACACACACTCATACTCACACAGACTTACTAGAAAAAAATTCACCGTTAATAACTCATTCTCGAATTGCCCCCCTTAAAAATCAAATTACCCCCCTGTGGGGCGTACGCCCCACATTGGGAACCACTGACCTATACCATCATGGCAGATCCCATCCGTGAACTGACTTTATCATTTAGAGTCTTAGGGTCAGAGGACTACATTCAGTACCACTTTATTAGGTGCACCTGTACACCTGATCATTAATGCAAATATCTGCCAATCATGTGGCAGCAACTCAATGCATAAAATCATGCAGACATGGTCAAGCGATTCAGTTGTTGTTCAAGCCAAACATCAGAATGGGGGAAGAAATGTGAGCAGAGTGACTGTGGAATGATTGTCGGTGCCAGAAGGGGTGGTTTGAGTACCTCAGACGCTGCTCTACTCCTGTAGTTTTTTCATACAACAGCCTCTAGAGTTTACAGAGAATGGAACAAGAAACCAAAAAACATCCAGTGAGTGGCCATTCTGTGGGTGAAAAAGCCTTTTATAATGAGAGAGGTCAGAGAAGAACGTTCAAGCTAACAGGAAGGTGACAGGAACTCAAATAACCACTCATTACAACAGTGGTGTGCAGAAGAGCATCTCTGAACACGCAACACGTCGAATGTTGAAGTAGACGGGCTACAGCAGCAGCAGGCTCCAGTCCTGTACCTAATAAAGTGGCCAGTGATTCTAGATTAATTCATGACAATGATGCTTTGAGGAAGCATAAGGCAAAAAAAAACAAGGTACCTCATTCAAGGCGTTTAGAGGTGACCAACAAAATGCTGATGTAAATATACTGTGAATATATTTTATTTATTTAGTGATGCAATGTTCCAGATCAATGTGGTGCACCATCCAGCAACCTGCCCATTTAAAACTAGTCTAATCACAGGACAACTTAAAATAACTAATTGACCTACTAACTGGCACGTGTTTGGACTGTGGGAAGAAACTAGAGCCCCCGGAGGAAACACACATGATCACGTGGTGAATGTACAAACTCCTCACAGACAGCACTGAAACTGAACTCTGAACTCCGAAGCCCTGAGCTGTAATAACTGCTAAGCTACCATGGCACCCCTGTATTCTAATATCTCACAATTCAACACATCAAAAAGATATTCATAGCTTCCTATTGAGGTATCAAGTAACATGTGAAAAATACAGTTAAAATTACAGTTTTGAAAATTCTTCAAATTTGGAGTGTGGTCTTCACTGTTCCCATGACCTGTCTGACCTAAATCCACTGGGGTTCCTTGAAACCACAGACCCTGCTGGGCTGAAGCATGGTGAATTATTTATTGCATATTGTACAACCGGTTCTGCTGAGAACAAAGTAGTTCAAACAAAGTACTTCTGCCTTTGTGCCTGTGGTTGGTGGCAGGAACAATGAGGCATTGTGAAGATTTCTGGCAGGAGCGAGCTTAAGCTTAATTAAAATATACCATTTTTTTCCCTTTATTTTCTCTTGCCTTGCACTACTTATTTAATTTATATATACAGTAAATTGTTGTAATTTATAGTATTTTTATTACGTATTGCAATATATTGCTGCTGCAGATCAATGTTACCTCTCAACCACCAGGCTACTGAAACAGATGCGATAACTTCACTCACCCCATCACTGAACTGTTCCCACAAACTATAGACTCACTTTCACAGACTCTTCATCTCATGTTCTCAATATTTATTGCTTATTTATGTATTTATTTTTGTATTTGCATTTGTGCTCATCTTTTGCACACTGGTTATTTGGTGTAGTCTTCCATTGATTCCATTGTGGTTCTTGTATTTATTATGTACGCCTGCAAGTAAATGAATGTATACGCTGACAAAATTTGTGCTTTGCTCATAAATTTACTTTGAACTTTAAACTTTGAACATATTTCACAGCATTTGCCAATAATATTAAACCTGATTCTCTGAAAATATTTCCATTTTGTATATCCTAGGAAGAGATTTAAACTCAAAAAAAATTGCAAACCAACTTCCAGTAGCGAGAGGTTGCAGAAGTTCATTTTTAGTTATGTTGCAAGAACAAATTTTATCATCTTTGCATCTTTTTAAAAAGCTTTGAAAACCCCCACAGGGTGAATGTGGTGTGCACGCCTTAACTATTCTGGGCCAGGGTGGGAACTGTAGCAAGTGCCATCATTGTCTGATGCTGAGGCGGGTGGATGACAGTGGGAGGGGGAGTGCTGTTAAAATGCTACAATTCCCAACAGAAAACACTGTGGATCACAGAATGACCAAATGGTTATGGCACTGATGGAGAGTAGCATCTCTATCAAACCTTCCCTCATTCTCCTGTACTCTGGGGAATAAAGTCCTACCCTATCAACCCTTTCCCTGCAATTCAGGGCATCAAGTCCTGGCAACATACTTGTAAATTTCCTCTGCACTCTTGCAACCTTACTTACATCTTTTCTGTAGGTAGGTGACCAAAACTGTACACAGTACTACACATTCGGCCTCCCAAATGTCTTGTACAATTTCGGTATAACATCTCAACTCCTATACTCAATATTTTGATTTATGAAGGTCACTGTGACAAAAGCTTTCTTTTATATTCATGACCACTTTATTAGATACACCAGCACACCTGCTCATTAATACAAATATCTAACAAACAATCATGTGGCAGCAACTCAATGCATAAAAGCATGCAGACATGGTCAAGAGGTTCAGTTGTTGTTCAGACCAAACATCAGAATGGGGAAGAAATGTGATCTAAGTGACTTTGACCGTGGAATGATTGTTGGTGCCAGATAGGGTGGTATGAGTATCTCAGAAACTGCTGATCCCCTGGGATTTTCCTGTACAACGGTCTCTAGAGTTTACAGAGAATGGTGCGAAGAATTTAAAAAAACATCCAGTGAACGGCAGTTCTGTGGTTGAAAACGTCTTGATGGTGAGAAAGATCAGAGGAAAATGGCCAGACTGGTTGAAGTCAAAAGGAAGGTGAGAGTAGCTCAAATAACCTCGCATTAAAACATTGGTGTGCAGAAGAGCATCATGAACACGTGTCGAACCTTGAAGTAGATGGTCTACAGCAGCAGAAGACCACAGACCTCCACTCAATGGCTACTAATCAAGTGGCCGCTGAGCGTGTATCTGTCCAGTGCTGTCTTTTGAGCAATGCTAAACTGTTCCCCGCCAGCCAACTATTCGGAGTTGTGGGGCCCGCCAGAACCCACCCACAACGATGTAATGAAACAATTAAATTAGTAATCAAATGGCCATCTAAACTAATCCCTTCTGTCTAAACAATGCTCATATCCCTTTTCCCTTGTATCCACATGCCTATCTAAACGTCTCTTAAAGTCCTTAACGTATCTGCCTCTATCACCACCCAGGCACCCACTACTTTGTATGCATTTTTTTTTAAACTTGCCCTCGCATCTCCTTTGAAATTACCCCCTCTCACCTTAATTGCATGCCCTCTGTGATTAGATTTTTCAACCCTGGGGAAAAGAGTCAGACTACATTGTCTCTGCCTCTCATAAAATTATAAACCTCCATCAGATCTCCTCATCAGCCACCAAGTACATGTCAATGTTCCCTCAGTGAAGTGCCTTCCCGTCAGCAAGATTCAGCCCTTCCGGAATATGAATCACATTATGCTTTGCTGCAGCATCCTCGTTAATGGTGACAATTATTGTGATATATTACCACACCCTTTCTGATATGTTAGCACATCCTTGCCCTCCACCTCAGTCAGTAAATTTCTTTTCTGAGTACTTCTCCTTTCCTCTTGCGATTATTTTATGATGAAAAGAATATTTTTGGATTCCACTGAATGTTTTTCTCTCATGCCCTCTCTTTGCCCTTTTTATTTCCTTCTTTCACTTCTCCCCGCGAGCTTTCTGTGACCGAGCAGGTACTCACTGGGGTGCTGATCTCTGTGCTGGTTCTCCATCGCATCCTACAATGACGGGAGACTTGTGTGGGAGATGGTTTAACGTGGAAAAACCGTTGTACTGTGACAGTTCCACTCTCAACCTCAGAAAGCCAAATTCAGATGTAGGAGTAGTCAGCACAACTGGGCTCTTCCTTCGTTATTACAGATGACCATGACCTCTTCAGTGCCTCACGTACCCTTTGCTCACCAAGGAGCATCCTGGTCACCTGATCCCACTGTTGGTCTCATCCGCCCAGTCTGTCAGAGCTGACTTCACATGCTAGGACAGGCATGACCCTATCTCTCTCTGCCAGCTACTCTCACCTGGTCTAGCCCACCTGTCAAAGTGGTGTACCTGGGGGCGGTCGATGTCACATGTAAACAGCTACTTGGAGAGACAGGTGAGAGCTGAGTGTCCAGTGAGGACCAAAGGTGAGTGAGCTGATCCAGAATGGGCACGACAATCCCCTTCACCGGAGCTGCTACCCCTCCCTACACACCAAATCTGGTGATCTATGTACCAGACAGCAAAAACATGCAGAAGTTGGAACCCTGAAAAATAAATAGGGAATACTGGAAACCTCCGGCAGCATCTATTGAAAGAGATTAATACTTAAAATGACATCTATACTTCTGGACTTGAGTTAGAGGGAAAGGTTGAAATGGTTAAGACCTTTTCCCTAGATCTTAGGAGAATGAGAGGATATTTGATAGAGGTGTACTAAATTAGGAGGAATATAACACAGAACATAGAACACAGAAATCTGCAGCACATTACAGGCCCTTCAGCCCACAATGTTGTGCTGACCATGTAACCTACTTTAGAACCTGCCTAGAATTTCCCTAATGCATAGGCCTGTATTTTTCTAAGCTCTATGTACCTATCTAAGAGTCTCTTAAAAGACCCTGTTGTCGGCAGTGCATTCCTCGCACCCACCACTCTCTGTCCTATCTATCCTATAGATAAATCAAGCAGGTTTTTTCCACTGACGTTGTGTGAGACTAGAACATGGGTTAAGGGTGAAAGGTGAAAAGTTTTAAGGTGGTCGTGAACTTTTTCATTCACGTGGTGGATGTGGGTTTGATGGAAATCTTTAAATGAAGTTTAGATAGGTACATGGGTGGGAGAGTTATTAAACCATAGACATAGGAGCAGAATGAGCCCATCTGGCCCATCGAGTCTGCTCCGCCATTCAATCATGGCTGATCCTTTTTTCCTATCTCCTCCTCAACCCCAGTTCCTGGCCTTCTCCACGTAACCTTTGATGTCATGTCCAAACAAGAACCTATCCTTTTCCCTTTCAGGGCGGATGGGGTTTCGTTGAAGACCCTCATCTGGAGTCACACTCTGACTTTTGTTCATGGAGGCCGCCCTCCGGGCCTCATGACCGGCTGCTTTTCCGATATCCCCAGGATGCGGCCGAGAAGACCAGCGTGCCTTCGGGGGTTCTGAAGTTTCGTGGCCCCGTGGACAGGCTGATTCTAAGCTGATGCCATCGACTGAAGTGTCACGGGAGAAAGTGGAACATCGGGAACAGCAGACCAGCTGTCGGAGGCTCTGTACCCAGCGAATCACTCTCTCTCTCGTCGGTGAGGAAAAGATTGTTGCAGATATCTGAGTCGCAGAACTCGGTGAGGAGTGCTGGGGCAGTGCGACAGACTTTTAACATCGTAAATCGGCAGGTTGTTTTGTTATGTCTCCCCCCTCGCTGTGAAAGGGGACACCTCTTTTGCCCTCTATTAGGAAGAGAGAGGGCCTGTGCCATGTCGAATTGTCGAGTGATCGATTAGATTTTGTTGCACTGCAGATCATGGTTTTTATTGGGGGCTTCGCTATTGCTTGCTTGGTGGGTGGGGGTGCTGATGCTTTTTTGCAGAAGTGGGTAGGGTGGGGGTGTTGTTACTTTGCTGCTGCTAGCGCATGGGGGAGTAGGGGGCTTTGGGGTTCTAACAGTTTTGCTCTCACTCGTTCTTTGGGGCACTCTTCTGTATTTGTGGATGGCAATGAAGAAAAAGAATTTCAGGAAATATATTGTACACATTTCTCTGATATTAAATGGAACTATTGACTAAATGGGCTGAAGTCCTGTTTCTGTGCTGTAGTGTTCTATGACACTGACGCTAACTATTCGTTAGACTCTCTCTGAGGGTCAAAATCCTGTCTCACACATGTCCATGATCTCTGGCTGTTCAAAGTCTAAGTAAATTAATTATCAGAAAGTGTGTCACCACACCTTGAGAAAGTAGTGGACACGGCCCAGTCCATCACAGGCAAAGGCTTCCCGCCACTGAGCACATCTGCTGTACACAGAGCACTGTCACAGGAAAGTACCATCAGGGACCACCACCATCCAGGTCATCCCTGTGCTGCTGACAGGAAGGAGGTACAGGAGCCTCAGGACCCACACCACCAGGTTCGGGAACAGTTATTGCCCCTCAACCATCAGGAAGAAGGTACAGGAGCCTCAGGACCCACACCACCAGGTTCGGGAACAGTTATTGCCCCTCAAACATCAGGTTCTTGAACCAGTGGGGATAACTTCACTCAATTTCACTCACCCCAACACTGAACTGATCCCACAAACTATGGACTCACTTTCAAGGACTCTACATCTTCTGTTCTCAATATTTATTGTTTATTTATTTATTCTTTCTTTTAGTATTTGTGTTTCTCATCTTTGGCACATTGGTCATTTGGACGTAGCCTTCCATTCATTCTATTGTGGTTCTTACATTTACTGTGATCGCCTGCAAGGCAATGAATCTGGGGATTGTACAGTATATGGCAACGTACAGGATACGTACTTCGATAACAGTTACTTTGAGCTTTAAAATTTGAACATATTTCACAACATATGCCAATAATATTAAACCTGATGCTGATTCTGAAAATATTTCCATGTAAGGTATATTTTGTATTCTAGGAAGCGATTTAAGCAAAAAGACTTCCAGTAGCGAGAGGTTGTTGAAGTTCATATTTAGTTATGTTGCAAGAACAAATTTTATCTTCTTTACGTCTTCTTTAATTACAGCAGTGAAAACACCCACAGGGTGGAATTAGTGTGTAAGACTCAACTAATCCGTGCCAGGGCAGGAGCTTCAGTAAACGCCATCATTGTCAGCTGCTGAGATGGGTGTGTGATGGTGGGAGGGAGAGCAGTGTTAAAATGCTACAATTCCTAATGTAAAATACCGCGGATCACAGAATGACCAACTGGTTACAGAACTCTGTCAAATCTCCCCTCATTCTCCTAGGCTTCAGGGAGTAAAGTCCTAATCTATTTATCCTTTCCATATAACTCAGGTCCTCATGTCCCACCAACTGCTTTGTAAATTCTCTCTGCACTCTTTCAACCTTATTGGTATCTTTACTGCAGGTAGGTAACCAGAACTGTACACAATAGTCCAAACCAGACCTCACCAATGTCTTATACAACTTCAGCATAACATCCCAACACCTGTATTCAATACTTGGATTTATGAAGGCCAAGTTGCCGAAAACTCTCTTATCTTCCTGTGACACCACTTTCAAGGCATTATGGATCCATCTTCCCAGATCCATCTCAGTCCTCAGTGCCCTATTGCAAAGTGGTTGGTCCTCCCAAAGGACAACACCTCACACCTGTCTGCATTAAATTCCATTTACATTAGAGGAAGGGAGGTGGCTTTAGAGAGGGTGCAGGGGAAATTTACCAGGAAGCTGCCTGGATTAGGGAGGGTGCAGGGGAAATTTACCAGGATGCTGCCTGGATTAGAGAGGGTGCAGAGTAGATTTACCAGGATGCTGCCCTGGATTAGAGAGGGTGCAGAGGAGATTTACCAGGATGCTGCCTGGATTAGAGAGGGTGCAGGGGAAATTTACCAGGATGCTGCCTGGATTAGAGAGGGTGCAGGGGAAATTTACCAGGATGCTGCCTGGATTAGGGAGCATGTCTTATGAAGATAGTCTGAGCAAGTTAGGGCTTTCCTCTTTGGAGCAAAGGAGGAAATGAAAGAAAATTTGCAGATGCTGGAAATCCAGGCAACACACACAAAATGCCTGCTGAGTTCCTCCAGCATTTTGTGAGGATATGATGTGACTTGATGTGACAAGATGATGAGAGGCACGGACCAAGTGGACAGTCAGAGACCTTTCTCCCAGGGCAGAAATGGCTAATACCAGAAGGAATAATTTTAAGGTGATTGGAGGAAAGTACGAGGGGAGATGTCAGAGGTAAATTTTTTAGAGAGTGGTGCGTACGTGGAACACCCTGTCTGTGGTGGTCAAGGCAGATACATTAGGGACGTTAAGAGACTCTTAGACAGGCACACGAATGATAGAAAAATGGAGGGCCATGTAGGAGAAAAGGTTGATCATGGGGTAGGCTAAAGGTCAGCACTACATTGTGGGCCAAATGGCCTCTGCTGTGCTGTACTGTTCTATGTTCTATGTTCTGTGTTCTCAGATGCAAGATGTGGTGATTTAGCCAGTTTAGTAAAGTATAATTCTCTTTTCTCAACAAAATCAAAGTCAATTTATTCTCAAAGCACATGCTGTGCATGTCACCATATATTACTTGAGATTAACTTTCTTCTAGCTATTTACAGGAAAATAAAGAAATACAATAGAATTTATGAAAGCCTGTATAAACTGAGCCTGAAGCAACCCATGTGCAGATAAAAATAAATAAATAAGATTGAGAACATGAGCTGGAGAGTCCTTGAAAGTGAAACTGTTAGGTGTGAAATCAGTTCAGAACTGTACTGAGTGAATTTCTACAGTCAGTGGCCGCCTTATTGGGTGTGCCTGTACTCCAGCTTGTTAAAGCAAATATCTAACCAGTTAGTCATCTGTCAGCAACTCAATGCATAAAAGCTTACAAATACGGTGAAAAGCTTCAGTTATTGTTCAGACCAAACATCAGAATGGGGAAGATAAGTGATCTAAGTGACTTTGACCCTGGAATGATTGTTGGTGCCAGACAGGGTGATTTGAGTATCTAAGAAACTGCTGATCTCCTGGGAATTTCTCACACAAGAGTTTACAGAGAAACAAAAACACCCAGTGAGCAGCAGTTCTGTGGGAGAAGATGCCTTGTTCATGAGAGAGGTCAGAGGCGAGCAGCATGTCTGGTTCCAGCCAAGAGGAAGGTGGAAGTAACTGAAAAAACTACACATTGCAACAGTGGTGTGCAGAAGAGCCTTTCTGAACGCACAACACGTGGAACCTTCAAACAGGTGAGCTATACCGCAAACATACACTCAGCGGCTACTTTACCAGGTACAGGAGGTAACTAATAAAGCGGCCACTGACAGTGTATCTGTCAGGTTTTGTCCCTTTGATGCTAAACTGTTCCCCTCCTGCCAACTATTCTTATTTGCTGAACCTGCCAGAATGTAAACTGTTAAATGCTATTTCTTCATTCTTTTGGAACGTAGAACAGTACAGCACAGGAATAGGCCTTTTGGCCCCTCTAATATTTACCTCCATCTCCTCCCCAGGCTGTGCTTTCCAGGCACCCACTAATTTCTTGTAAAAATGTGCCCCTCACATGTCCTTTGAAATGACCCACTCTCACCTTAAATGCATGACCTCTGGTATTAGTCATTTCAACACCAGGGAAAAGATACTATCTGTCTACTTTGTCTATGCTTCTTCCAATATTATTAACCTCTATCAGATAACCCTACAGCCATATGTTCCCTCAGGGAAAGTGCCTTCCCATCAGCAATCATTCAGCATCTCAATCACATCAACCCTAGAGCAAAAATTAGTGGGAAGTTAGAGGATTGGAAGCTTTTAAAAACCAACAGAAGGTAACTAAGAAGGTCATTATGAAGATAAAGATGGAATACAAAAGTAAGCTAGCCAATAATACTAAAGAAGACACCAGGAATTTCTTCAGATATATGAAGTGTAAAAGAGAGGAGAGAGGGGATATTGGCCCACAGGAAAACGATGCTGGTGAGGTAGTAATGGGGACAAGGAAATGGCGAATGAACTCAATAAGTATTTTGCATCAGTCTTCATTGTGGAAGACACTGGCATTTTGGTGGAGGTTCCAGGTGTCAGGGGACATGAATCGTGTGTGAAGTTACTATAACTAGAGAGAAGGTTCTTGGGAAACTGAAAGGTCTGAAGGTGGACAAGTCACCGGCCAGATGGTGTACACGCCAGGGCTCTGAAAGCGGTGGCCAAAGTCATTGTGGAGCCATTAGTAATGATCTTTCAAGAATCATATAACCATATAACAATTACAGCACGGAAACAGGCCATCTCGGCCCTTCTAGTCCATGCCGAACGCTTACTCTCACCTAGTCCCACCTACCTGCACTCAGCCCATAACCCTCCATTCCTTTCCTGTCCATATACCTATCCAATTTTTTTTTAATGACAAAATCGAACCTGCCTCTACCACTTCTACTGGAATCACTGGATTCCGGAATGGTTTGGGAAGACTGGAAAATTGCAAATGTCACTCCACTCTTCAAGAAGGGAGAGAGGCAGAAGAAAAGAAACTATAGGCGGGTTACTCTGACCTCAGTGGATGACAAGATTACCTTTCACATTGTTTGTCAGTGATTTGGACAACGGAATTGATGGCTTTCGGGCAAAATTTGCAGATGATAAGGAGGTAGGTGGAGGGGTAGGTAGTGCTGAGGAAGCAATGCGATTGCAGCAGGACTTAGACAAATCAGAAGAATGGGCAAGAAAGTGGAGATGGAATACAGTGTTGGGAAATGTATGATAATGCATTTTGGTAAAAGGAACAATAGTGCAGACTATCCTCTAAATGGGCAGAAGGTTCAAATATCAGAGATGCAGAGGGACTTAGGAGTCCTCGTGCAAGACTCCCAGACAGTAAATTTCCAGGTTGAGTCTGTGGCAAAGAAGGCAAATCCAATGTTGGCATTTATTTCAAGGTGAATAGCATTCAAAAGCAAGGAGATAACCAGCTACTCTCACCTGCTTTAGCCCACCTGTCAAAGTGGTGCACCTGGGGTGGTCGCTGTCACATGCAAACAGCTACCTGGAACCACAGGTGAGAGCTGAGTGTCCGGTGGGGACCAAAGGTGAGTGAGCTGCCCCAGAATGGACAAGCCCCTTCAACCAGTGGTGCTACCCCTCCCTACACACCAAATCTGGTGATCTATGTACCAGAGTGGCAAAAACATGCAGAAGACGGAAGTCTGAAAAATAAATACTGGAAACCTCCGGCAGCACCTATGGAAAGGGAAACGTAGTTAATTCTTCAATGACTTCTATACTTCTGGGCTTGAGGACTTGAGTTCGAGGGAAAAGTTGAAAAGTCTAGGACTTTATTCCCTAAATTGTAGGAGAATGAGAGGAGATTTGATACAGGTGTACTAAATTATGAGGGGTATAGATAGGGTAAATGAAGCAGGCTTTTTCCACTTAGGTTGGGTAAGACCAAAACTAGAAGTCATGGGTGAAAGGTGAAGAGTTTAACATGAACATGGGGGGGGGGGGGGATCTTCTTCACTCAGAGGGTACTGAGAGTGTGGAATGAGCTGACAGTAGATGTGGTGGATTAAGAGCAGTTTGGATAGGTACATGGATTGGAGGGTTATGGAGGGCTAAGGTCAGGGTGCAGGTCAATAGGACTAGGCATATTTGATAGGACTAGATGGGCTGAAGGATCTGTTTCTGTGCTGTAGTGTTCTATGATTCTATGACGCTAACCATTCATTAAACCTCTCTGAGGATCAAAATCCTGTCCCACACATGTCCATGATCTCTGGCTGTTCAAAGTCTAAGTAAATCTATTACCAAAGAATGTGCACTCTGTGTCACCGCACCTTGAGAAAGCAGTGGACACGGCCCAGTCCATCACAGGCAAAGCCCTCCTATCATGAGCACATCTACTGTGCACAGAGCATTATTGCAGGAAAGCAGCATCCATCATCAGGAACCCCCACCGTCTAGGTCACGCTCTCTCAGGAAGAAGATACAGGAGCCTCAGCACCTGCACCAATCATCAGCCTCTTGAACCAGAGGGAATAACTTCACTCACCCCAACACTGAACTGCTCCCACAACCAACTGTCAGGACTATAACTGGAGTCACAGGTGAAGGGTGTTGAAGGGGAACGTACCAGGGAGTTCCACTCAGAGGGTGGTGAGAATGTGGAATGAGCTGCCAGCAGAAGTTGTGAGTTTGAGTTTGGTTTCAGGATTTAAGAGAAGTTTGTATTATATATTGATTATCATATATTTGAATGTCTATTTAAACTATTAACTATGTACTCTCAAACTCTCTGTATTCATGTTTCATTTATGTTTGCTTAAAAATTAATAAAAAGATTTAAAAAGAAAGAAAAGAAAGAGAAGTTTGGATAGATGGGAGAGGTGTAGAGGACAATGGTCACTGTGCAGGCTGACGGAACTAGGCTGAGAAACAGCTCAGCATGGACTACATGAGCCTGTTTCTCAGCTGTAGTGTTCTATGATTTTATGAAATTGACATTGACTTCTCACCCAAACCATTTTGCAACTGCTCTGTATATAAGCTCCTGACTGTCTGAAGGTCTGTCCTGGGCCCAACATTTGATGCAATGCGAGTGGCTGTATTTCATTGGAAGTTTGACGAGATTTGGTATGTGACCAGACACTGGCAGGTTTCTCCAAATGCACCATGGAGAGCATTCTGACTGGTTGTACCACTGTCTGGTATGGAGAGGCCACTGCACAGGATCAGAAAACACTGCAGACAGTTTGCAAAGCCACACACACACACACAAAATGCTGGAGGAACTCAGATATCTATGCAGGCAGGCGATATCCGTCAACACTCTGGGCTGAGGCCCTACCTCCGGACTGAAAAGGAAGGAAGAGGCCAGAATAAGAATGTGGGAGGGGAGGAAGGAGGACAGCCAGCTGCTGACAGCTGAACATGGTCAATGATCAGAGTAGGATGGCTTTGGCTCAACCGGGCTTAGGCGCTAATGGGTCGAGGCGAGATCGGTTACCTGCGTAGAATACAGACGAGAAGTACGTGTGCGAGGCCGGTGCTCTGTGTCAGATGGGAGGTCCGGAAAACTCCCAGCCTCCCAGACAGCCACATCTGCACCCGGTGTGTCGAGCTGCAGCTCCTTAGGGACCGGGTTAGGGAACTGGAGATGCAGCTCGATGACCTTTGTCTGGTCAGGGAGAGTGAGGAGGTGATGGAGAGGAGTTATAGGCAGGTAGTCACTCCGGGGCCTCAGGAGACAGTGTGGTAAACTATGTATGCCTGTCTGGACATGCCCCTCTGCTCCTGTGGCTCCTCCCACAGACCCCTGTATAAAGGCGATTGGGGCACTGTTCCTCCCTCAGTCTCCGAAATGTCGTGCTCCCTTTTCGCTGTTAATAAAAGCCTATCGTCCACTGCCAGTCTCCTAGAGTTATTGATGGTGCATCAGACAGATAAGTGGGTAACAGTCAGGAGAGGGAAGGGCAAGAGTCAGATACTAGAGAATATCCCTGTGGCTGTTCTCCTTAACAATAAGTACTCCCGTTTGAGTACTGTTGGCGGGGGTGGGGGGGAAACCTACCTGGGGGAAGTGGCACTGGCCGTGCCTCTGGCACAGAGTTCAGCCCCGTGGCTCAGAAGGGTAGGGAAAGGAAGAGGAAGGCAGCAGTGATAGGGGACTCTATAGTTAGGGGGTCAGACAGGTGATTCTGTGGACGCAAGAACGGAAACACGTATGGTAGTTTGCCTCCCAAATGCCAAGATCCAGGATGATACTGATTGTGTCCATGATATCCTGAAGTGGGAAGGAGAACAGCCAGAGGTTGTGGTACATATTGGTACCAACGACATAGATAAGAAAAGGGAGGAGATCCTGAAAACAGACTACAGGGAGTTAGGAAGGAAGCTGAGAAGCAGGAACTCAAAGGTAGTTATCTCGGGATTACTGCCTGTGCCACGTGACAGTGAGTATAGGAATAGAATGAGGTGGAGGATAAATGTGTGGCTGAGGGATTGGACCAGGGGCAGGGATTCAGATTTCTGGATCATTGGGACCTCTTTTGGGGCAGGTGTGACCTGTACAAAAAGGACTGGTTGCACTTGAATCCCATGGGGGCAAATATCCTGGCGGGCAGGTTTGCTAAGGCTACTGGGGAGAGTTTAAACTAGAATTGTTGGGGGGTGGGAACCAAACTGAAGAGACTGGGGAAGGGGTGGTTGGCTCACAAATAGAGAAAGCTTGGAGACAGTGCGAGAGGGAGGATAGGCAGGTGATAGAGAAGGGACACGCTCAGACCAATGGTTTGAGATGTGTCTATTTTAATGCAAGGAGTATTATGAACAAAGCGGATGAGCTTAAAGGGTGGATAGCACTTGGAGCTATGATGTTGTGGCCATTACAGATACTTCGATGGCTCAGGGACAGGAATGGTTACTTTGAGTACTAGGCTTTAGATGTTTCAGAAAGGACAGGGAGGGAGGCAAAAGAGGTGGGGAAGTGACACCACTAATCAGAGATAGCATCACAGCTGCAGAAAAAGATGAAGTCATGGAGGGATTATCTATGGAGTCTCTGTGGGTGGAGGTTAGGAATAGGAAGCGGTCAATAACTCTACTGGGTGTTTATTATAGACTACCCAACAGTAGCAGGGACATCGAGGAGCAGATAGGGAGACAGATTCTGGAAAGGTGTAATAATAACAGGGTTGTCATGGTGGGAGATTTTAATTTCCTAAATATTGATTGGCATCTCCCTCGAGTGAGGGGTTTAAATGGGGTGGAGTTTGTTAGGTGTGTTCAGGAAGGTTCCTTGACACAACATGTAGATAAGCCTACAAGAGGAGAGACTGTACTTGATCTGGTATTGGGAAATTAACCTGGTCAGATGTCAGGTCTCTCAGTGGGAGAGCATTTTGAAGATAGTGATCACAATTCTATCTCCTTTACCATAGAGCAAACACGAGGAAATCTGCAGATGCTGGAAATTCAAACAACACACACAAAATGCTGGTGGAACACAGCAGGCCAGGCAGCATCTATAAGGAGAAGCACTGTCGACGTCAACAGCGCTTCTCCCTATAGATGCTGCCTGGCCTGCTGTGTTCCACCAGAATTTTGTGTGTGTCCTTTACCATAGCATTGGAGAGGGATAGGAACAGACAATTTAGGAAAGCATTTAATTGGAGTAAGGGGAAATATGAAGCTATCAGGGAGGAACTTGGAAGCATAAATTGGGAACAGATGTTCTCAGGGAAATGTACGGAAGAAATGTGACAAATGTTCAGGGGATATTTGCGTAGCATTCTGCATAAGTATGTTCCAATGAGACAGGGAAAGGATGGTAGGGTACAGGAACCGTGGTGTACAAAGGCTGTTGTAAATCTAGTCAAGAAGAAAAGAAGAGCTTACAAAAGGTTCAAAAAACTAGGTAATGATAGGAATCTAGAAGATTATAATGCTAGCAGGAAGGAGCTTAAAATGAAATTCAGAGAGCCAGTAGGGGCCATGAGAAAGCTTTGGTGGGCAGGATTAAGGAAAACCCCAAGGCATTCTACAAGTATGTGAAGAGCAAGAGGATGAGACATGAGAGAATAGGACCAATCAAGTGTGTATGGAACCGGAGGAGATAGCAGAGATACTTAATAAATACTTTGCTTCAGTATTCACTACAGAAAAGGATCTTGGTGATTGTAGTGATGACTTGCAGCAGACTGAAAAGCTTGAGCATATAAACATTAAGAAAGAGGATGTGCTGGAGCTTTTGGAAAGCATCAAGTTGGATAAGTCTCTGGGACCAGACAAGATGTACCCCAGGCTACTGTGGGAGGCGAGGAAGGAAATTGCTGAGCCTCTGGCGATTGCATTGTCAATGGGGACGAGAGAGGTTGTGGAAGATTAGAGGGTTGTGGATATCGTTCCATTATTCAAGAAAGGGAGTAGAGATAGCCCACGAATTTATAGGCCAGTGAGTCTTACTTCAGTGGTTGGTAAGTTGATGGAGAAGATCCTGAGAGGCAGGATTTGTGAACATTTGGAGAGGCATAATATGAGTAGGAATAGTCACAATGGCTTTGTGAAAGGCAGGTCGTGATTACAAGCCTGACTGAATTGTTTGAGAATGTGACTAAGCACATTGATGGAGTTGATGCGACTAAACACATTAACTCAGTAGATGTAGTGTATATGGATTTCAGCAAGGCATTTGATAAGGTACACCACGCAAGGGTTATTGAGGAAGTAAGGAGGCATGGGATCCAAGGGGACATTGCTTTGTGGATCCAGAAGTGGCTTGCCCACAGAAGGCAAAGAGTGGTTGTAGACGGGTCATATTCTGCGTAGAGGTTGGTGACCAGTGGTGTGCCTCAGGGATCTGTTCTGGGGCCTCTACTCTTCATGATGTTTAGAAATGACCTGGATGAGGAAGTGGAGGGATGGGTTAGTAAATTTGCAGATGACACAAAGGTTGGAAGTGTTGTGGATAGTGTGGATGGCTGTCAGAGTTTACAACAGGACATTGATAGGATGCTAAACTGGGCTGAGAAGTGGCAGATGGAGTTCAACCCAGATAAGTGTGAGGTGGTTCATTTTGATAGGTCAAATATGATGGTAGAATATAGTATTAATGGTAAGTCTCTTGGCAGTGTGGAGGATCAGAGGGATCTTGGGGTCCGAGTCCATAGGACACTCAAAGCTGCTGCGCAGGTTGACTCTGTGGTTAAGAAGGTGTACGGTGTATTGGCCTTCATCAATCGTGGGATTGAGTTTAAGAGCGAGAGGTAATGTTGCAGCTATATAGGACCCTGGTCAGACCCCACTTGGAGTACTGTGCTCAGTTCTGGTCGCCTTACTACAGGAAGGATGTGGAAACCATAGAAAGGGTGTCAAGGAGATTTACAAGGATGTTGCCTGGATTGGGGAGCATGCCTTATGAGAATAGATTGAGTGAACTTGGCCTTTTCTCCTTGGAGTGACAGAGGATGAGAGGGGACCTGATAGAGGTGTACAAGATGATGAGAGGCATTGATTGTGTGGATAGTCAGAGGCTTTTCCCCAGGGCTAAAATGGCTAGTATGAGAAGGCACAGTTTTAAAGTGCTTGGAAGTAGGTACAGAGGAGATGTCAGCGGTAAGTTTTTTATGCAGAGAGTGGTGAGTGCGTGGAATGGACTGCCGGTGACAGTGGTGGAGGCGGATACAATAGTGTCTTTTAAGAGACTCTTGGACAGGTATATGGAGCTTAGAAAAATAGGGGGCTACGGGTAAGCCTAGGTAATTTCTAATGTAAGGACATGTTCAGCACTGCTTTTGGGCTGAAGGGCTTGTATTATGCTGTAAGTTTTCTGTGTTCTGTTAGAGACTGGGAACAGTGAGAAAGGCTTTCACTGAATTACTGTTGTAGAGAAGGTTTAAACTTCTTCAGGGCAAGCACACCTCAAAGAGACTTCACATTGGAGCAGCAGATCAAGACTCATCCCATCATGAACACTAGACTCCCCTCAACTGAGGACATCATCAAAAGGCCATGCGTCAAGTAAGTGGCATCTGCCTTTAAAGTCCCTCATCTCCCAGGACATCTCACTGCAAACTACAGTTAACTGTGCAACAAATTACATACTTAAATGAAACACAGAACAAATTAATGGCCCAATTAACAGGAATCCACTGTATTTAAAGCAGAGGTGTCAAAGGTTATGGGGAGAAGGCAGGAGAATGGGGTTGAGAGGGATAATAAATCAGCTGTGATGAAATGACAGAGCAGACTTAATGGGCTGAATGGCCTAATTCTGCTCTTCTGCCTCATGGGCTTCTGGCTTAATGATTTGGGGTCATTGACCTTTTGTTAGTTTAATGAATGCTAAATGGAAAATTATTACCGCACAAGATCAGTGTTTGCCCGCAAGTTCAGCCTGACTACAGTGTGTTTCTAAACGTTACAGATTTAGATACCACAAATTCCATCTGGTTTCACTTCCTTCCATTTTCCGTTATTCTTACAGGCAGCTGGCTGACATGTAAAAGGGGGAAAACTGCCATTGCAATGTCAAATGGCCCTTTTTTGAAAAGAGGTAGCAGGGAAGAAAATGATCAGATTACTGACACATTGGGAGGATGTGAGTATGCTGTGGTAGATCAGTCCATCGGGCAAAACAGCCAACTAGTTTTGCTTTCAATCGTCAGATGGTTTACTGATCAATGCTATTTACCGAGAAATATCCATTTCTCACAAGAAATAATTGTATGACCATGAGGACTTCCCCTCCGCCTTCGCAATGGAGGAAAACCAAATTGTTGAGGCTTCACACTCCCTCAGCAGAACCAGAATTTGGATCAGCTCTATGGCCATTGACAGATAGAACATAGAATTCAGAATACTACAGCACAGTACAGGCCCTTCGGCCCACAACGTTCTGCCAATGATCAATGTAACTCTTCCTCCATGTTTCTATCATCCATGTCCCTATCTAAGAGATTCTTTAATGTCCCTAATGTATCTGCCTCATTACCACCGCAGGCAGGATTTTCATGTACAACCACTCTCTGTGTAAAGAACTTATCTCTGACAATCTCCCCCCCCCCCCATGTACTTTCCTCCAATCACCTTAAATTTATGCCCCTCGTATTAGCCTACAAAAAAGTCCCTGGCTGTCCACTCGATCTATGCCTCTTATCATCTTGTACACCTTTATTAAGTCACCACTCACCCAAAGAGAAAAGCCCTAGCTGACTCAAGCTAGCCTCATAAGACATGCTCTCTAATCCAGGCGGCATCCTGGGAAACCCTTCTATACCCCCTCTAAAGCTTTCAGCTGCTTTTATTTTCACTCATCGAGTGATTTGCCAATCAATTTCATTAATTGAGGAATGCCCATTTGTCACTACACGACCACGTGGTCTTTGCCTATGACTTTGCAATGGAGTAGGAATAGGTTGATGAAACCACACGCTCCCTCAGCAGAGCGAGAATCAGAACCAGGTTTATTGTGTCGTTTCGTTAGCAGCAGTACAGTGCAGTTATTTCAAATTACAAGAATAAATAGTGCAAAAGATGAATCATGAGGTGGTGTTCATGGGTTCATTGTCTGTTCCGAAATCTGATGGCAGAGGGGGAGAAGCTGTTCCTGAATTGCTGAGTACCTGCCTTCAGGCCTCTGTATCTGCATCCTGCTGGTAACAGTGAAGAAAGGGAACATCCTGGGTGGGAAGGGTCCACTAAGACCACAAAACCATAATCTATAGGAGTAGAAGTAGGCCATTCAGCCCATCAACTCTGCTCCACCATTCAATCATGGGCTGATCCAATTCTTGCAGTCATCCCCACTCCCCTGCCTTCTCTCTTGATGCCCTGGCTAATCCAGATCCTTTCTATCTCTGCCTTAAATACACCAAATGACTTGACCTCCACAGCCACTCGTGCAACAAATTCCACAGATTTACCACCCTCTGATTAAAGTAATGTCTCCCCATCTCTGTTCTAAATGGACATCCTTCAATCCTGAAGTTGTGCCCTCTTGTCCTGGACTCCTCTACCAAGGGAAATAACTTTGCCACGTTCAAGCCTTTTAACATTTGCAATGTTTCTATGAGATCGCCTCCTCATTCTCCTGAACTCCAGGGAATACAGCCCAAGAGCTGCCAGACATTCCTCATATGGTAACCTTTTCATTCCTGGAATCATTCTTGTGAATCTTTTCTGAACCCTCTCTAAAGTCAGTATATCCTTTCTAAAATAAGGAGCCCAAAACTGCACACAATAGTCCAAGTGTGGTTTCATGAGTGCCTTATAGAGCCTCAAGATCACATCCCTGCTCTTATATACTATACCTCTAGAAATGAAGGCCAACACCCTTTTCATAACCAACTCAACCTGGAAGTTAACCTTTAGGATATCCTGCTCAAGGACTCCCAAGTCCCTTTGCATCTCTGCATTCTGAATTCTCTCCCCATCTAAATAATAGTCTGCCCATTTACTTCTTCCACCAAAGTGCATGACTTTCATTTGCCACTTCTTTGCCCATTCCCCTAAACTATCTAAGTCTCTCTGTTTCCTCAACACTACCAGTTCCTCCACCTATCTTTGTATCATCGGCAAATTTTACCACAAATCCATTCATCCCAAATCATAGTCCAAATCATTGACATACATCGTAAAAAGCAGCAGTCCCAACACTGACCCCTGTGGAACTCCACTGGTAACTGGCAGCCAGCCAGAATAGGATCCCTTTATTCCCACTCTCTGTTTTCTGCCGACCAGCCAGTGCTCCACCCACGCTAGTAGCCTAATGATTACTGATCATTCAGGTCCTCAATGATGGGAGTATACAGTGTGGATGCTACAATCCATGGAAGCGTAGCGGTTAGTACAATGGTATTACAACTCACGGCATCAGAATTTGGAGTTCAATTCCAGCATCCTCTGTCAGTAAGTCTGTACGTTCAAAGTTCTAAGTACATTTATTATCAAAGTATGTACACATTGTACAACCTTGAGATTTGTCTCCTTACAGGCAGTTACAAAACAAAGAAACCCAGCAGAAGCTGTTTAAACAAGACCGTTAAACACGCAATGTGCAGGTGGAAAAAAAGCAAACTGCACAAATAATAAAAGTAAGCAAAAAACTGAAGTTTACAAAAGACACAAAGCCAGGCATCACTGCAGCCATTCCACCCTGTGACCGTGTGAGCTTCCTCCACGTACTCCACTTTCCCCCATCTATCCAGAGACTAGAGGGTTAATTGGTCATTGTAAGTTGTCCTGTGATTAGGCTGGGGTTAAACTGGGGATCTGCTGAGCAGTGCAGCTCAAAGGCCAGACAGGGTCTATTCCATGCTGTATCACAAAATAAAAAGTGAAAAATAAAATTTTAAAACTCTGAAGCAGTGTCTGAGGAAGCAAAGGGATCTGACAGTTTGGGTTGAGAACCTGGAGAGTGTAGAGGGGAGAAAAATGATCTACTAATATTTACTATAAACCCTATCGACACCTCCTCCCACCAGCTCTCTCATAAGGGCACCAGCCCTTTCTCTCAGTTTCTGTTCTCAAGATGAGCCTTTTAGTTCAGGCACTTCTGAAACGCCCTTCTTTTTCAAGAAGTGTAGTTTCCCCTCTACTGTGATTGACGGAGCTCTCCCTCTCATTTCCCCCATCTTGTTTGCTTCTGCTGTCACCCCCACCCCCAGAGCTGGAGTTTCCCTTGTCCACAACGTTCTCACGACCAGCCTTTGCATCCAACGTACTGTCCTTCCGCACGTCAGAATCAGAATGAGGTTTATTTTCATTGTCATTGTAAAGGTCATTTTTGTGATAAAAACAAAAGAGATTCTGCAGGTGCTGGAAATATTGAAGCAGGCACACAATATGCTGGTGGAACTCAGCAAGTCAGGTAGCATCTACAGAGGGGAACTAACAGTTGACATTCTGGGCTGAGACCGTACATCAGGATAAGAAGGTAGGGGAGGTGGCTGGTAGGTGATAGGTGGAACCAGGTAAAGGGGATAGTGAGCGGAGAAGAGGGATGATGTAAAAAGCTCGGAGGTGACAGGTGGAAGAAGTAAATGGCTGAAGAAGGAGGAATCTGATTGGAGAGGAGAGTGGACCATGGAATAAAGGGAAGGAGGAGGAACACCTGAGGGAGGTGATAGGCCAGTGAGGAGAAGTGAAGATGTAAGAGGGGGGCTAGAAAGCGGAATGGAAAAAGGAGGAAGGTGGAGGGCTAAGGAATTAACAGAAATTAGAGAAATTTATGTTCATGACATCAGGATTGAGGCTACCCAGACAGAACATGAGATGTTGGTCCTCCACCCCGAGTGTGGCCCCATCGTAGCAGTAGAGGAAGCCGTGGACCAACATATCAGAATGGGAGGGGACATTGAATTGACATAAAATTACCATAAAATACAAAATAAATAAATAGTGCGAAGAAAAGAAATGAAGAGGTGGTGTTCATAGTTTCATGAACCATTCAAAAATCTGATGGCGGAGGGACAGAAGCCATTTGGAGTGAAGTGTTGAATGTGGGTCTTCAGGATGAAGAGAGGTGCTTGCTGTCTGATGACAGGAATGAGAAGAGAGCGTCAGAACAGAATACAGAGCAGCAGATTCAGGCCAATCAGCCCAGCATTCCACTTATTATCCCTTTCTCCTCGTAACCTTGGATACCCTGACTAATCACAGTAGCGTCGTGGTTAGCACAACGCTTTCCAATACAGGCAACCAGAGTTCAACTCCTGCTGCTGCCTGTAAGGAATTTGTACGTTCTCCCTGTGACCGTGTGGGCTTCCTCTGGGTGCTCTGGTTTCCTGCCACAGTCCAAAGACTGGCAGGTTAATTGGCCATTGAAAATTGTCCCTTGATTAAGATAAGATGAAATTAGTGTAGCTGGGTGGGGTGGCGGAAAGAGCCTATCCCACACTGTATCTCAAAAATCAAGAACCTATCAACTTCTGCTTAAACAAACAAGAGAAAATCTGCAGATGCTGGAAATCTGAGCAACACTCACACAACGCTGGAGGAACTCAGCAGGTCAGGCAACATCTAGGAAAAGAATGCAGTCGACATTTTGGTCCAAAACCCTTAAGCAACTTCTGTTTTAAATACTGTGTACTCAATGACTAACCTCTACAAGCATCTGTGGCAATAAATTCAACAGATTCAAAGTTGCAAGTACATTTATTATCAAAATATGTATGCATTACACAACCTTGATATTTACCTCCTTACAGGCAGCCACAAAACAAAGAAACCCAAAAAAAAACATTTAAAAAAGACCATCAAACACCCAATGTGCTGAGAGAGAGAAAAAAAAAATCATGCAAGCAATAAAAGTAAGCAAATGGCATTCAGAATGAAAGTGAGTCCGGAGACACAAAGTCTGGAACAGCGGGAACAGGCCGCAGCCTCACTCCCAGTTCAGCACAGAGCCGAGGAAATATCGCAGAGCAGCGAGCAGAATGGGCCCGACCCTCGCCACTGGTCCCAACACCCTACCTTTTCAATCCATGTGACCCGGAGTTTAAATCATCCAAACATTAGGTTGCTCCTCACACTAGGCCCTGTCGCATCGATATGCTCTGGACCTGGAGTCTGCTACCAGGGCTCGGCCCATACCAACCTCTCCAAATTGGTCTGGTGCTTAGAACAATCAAAACTCACTCTCAGTTTGGGTGAAAAGGCCTCAAATCTGCCTCTCTTCCACTCTGAATTTGCATCACTCTGCTCACCCTGAATTTGCCTTGAAGATGCCTCGGCCTCACCTCAACTTCGTCTCACACCCACTCACTTTGACCCCCCCCCCCAACTCAACCTCATCTTTGCTCACCTCTCCATTGTTTCCCGTAACCATTTACCATAAATTTTAGCAGAAAAACTGCTATGAATAAAGTATTTATTTGTATTCTTTGTTTTGTTTGCCACCAGTGAGTAGTTGCTGGGCTTCACCAGTATCACCTTAAACCAGTTGTTTTCAACAGCCTTTGGCTGAAGAAATTCCTCATCTCTTCTAAAGGGGCGTCCCTCTATCCTGAGTCTGTGCTCACTAGTGCTAGGCTGCCCCACTATTGGAAACATCTGCTCCACATCCACTCCATCAATATTCAATAGGTCAATATTCAGTGAGATCCCACCACATTCAAAATCTCGGATGTTGAGGGTTCTTTGTGATGGATGTGCTGTCTCAAGGCGCTGCCTCTCGAAGGTGACTCAGTGGTGGAGAGGCTCGTGCCCCTGAAGGAGTCTACAACCTGTACAGATTATTTTGATCCTCTGCATTGGAGCCTCCATACCGGCTAGAGTCAGGATGCTCTCTCTGGTACTTCTGTAGAAACTTCCACTCGTCTCTAGTGACAGACCAAATCTCCTCAAACTCAGAGTAAAGTAGAGCTGCTAGTGTGCCTTCTTTTTAATTATATAGATGTGTGTTTGGGCCAGGACAGATCCTTTGAACGCCCGGGAATATGAAACTGATCACTTTTCCACCATTCAGGCTCGTGTGTGTTCTCCTGACTTTGCCCTTCCTGAAGTCCACAATCAATTCCTTGGTTTTGTTGGCGTTGAGTATGAGATTTCTGTTTCGACATCACTCTACCAGCCAGTCTAACTCAGTCCTGTACACTTCCAGCTGCACCTTCTCATCCAGTCAAATCTTCTCATCCCTGCCCCTTTCCATTTTCTACAGTGACAGCTCTCTTAATGACCTCCTGCTTTTCTCATTCCTCCCTATCTCTTGGCACTTTCACCTGCAACCTGGGTTGAGAGAATGTGGAGTGGATGTTTCCTGTAGTGGGGGGAGTCTAGGACCAGAGGACACAGATAGAGTGGATGTGGAGAGGATGTTTCCTATAGTGGGGGAGTCTAGGACCAGAGGACACAGATAGAGTGGGTGTGGAGAGGATGATTCCTGTAGTGGGGGGAGTCTAGGACAAGAGGACACAGATAGAGTGGATGTGGAGAGTATGTTTCCTATAGTGGGGGAGTCTAGGACCAGAGGACACAGATAAGAGTGGATGTGGAGAGGATGTTTCCTATAGTGGGGGAGTCTAGGACCAGAGGACACAGATAGAGTGGATGTGGAGTGGATGTTTCCTGTAGTGGGGGGGAATCTAGGACCAGAAGACACAGATGGAGTGGATGTGGAGAGGATGTTTCCTATAGTGGAGAGTCTAGGACCAGAGGACACAGATAGAGTGGATGTGGAGAGGATGTTTCCTATAGTGGGGGAGTCTAGGACCAGAGGACACAGATAAGAGTGGATGTGGAGAGGATGTTTCCTGTAGTGGGGGGAGTCTAGGACCAGAGGGTACAGATAGAGTGGATGTGGAGAGGATGTTTCCTGTAGTGGGGGGAGTCTAGGACCAGAGGGCACAGCCTCAGAACAGAAGGACATCCCGTAAAACAGAGATGAGGAACTTCTTTAGTCAGAAGATGATGAATCTGTGGAATTCATTACCACAAACAGCTGTAGAGGCCAAGTCTTAGGGGATATTTAAAGCAGAGGTTGATAGGTTCTTGATTAGTCAGGGCGTCAAAGGTTACGGGGAGAAGGCAGGAGAATGGGGTTGAAAGAGATCATAAATCAATCATGGTGAAATGGCAGAGCAGACTCCATGAGCTGAATGTCCTGATTCTGCTCCTTAGTCTTGATCTCATATGACATCCAAAACAGATGCAAATCCTGTCCCCACACCTCCCTCCTCACCATTCAGAAACCTAAGCGGCCTTTCCAGGCCAAAGAACGATTCACCTGCACCTTCTCTGACCTGATCTGCTGCAATTGGTGCTCTCAGTGTGGCCTCCTCTGCATTGTCAAAACTATATAGAATAGGTATCTAGTCTACATCTTGCAGAACACCTATGCTCAGCCCTAAATATCCAATCTCACCTCCTGCACCTGGCAGGAAAACTATGCCAACCAACTGGCTGGAGCTTTCAGTCTCTTGCTCTGCAGTCGGAAGTTCCCACCTGCTTCAATAGGCGACTATCATACCGGCACCTAAGAAGAGCAGAGGTAGCTGCCGCAATGACTGACACCCACATACCACTCACTCCACTGTGATAAAGTGATTTAAGATGATGGTCATGACCAGAATTAAGTCTTGCCTAAGTAAGGACCTGGACCTGCTCCAATTTGTTGACTGCCACATCAGGTCAACAGTGGAAGCAATCTCACTGGCTGTCCACTTGGCCTTGGACTACCTGAACAACAGCAGTACCTCCATCTGGCTGCTGTTTATTGATCAAATCTCAGCGTTCAATGCCCTCGATACTAATCAACAAGCTCCAAAACCTGGGTCTCTGTACCTCCCTCTTCAATGCAAATAGATCCTTGACATCGAGAGACCACAGTCAGTGCAGATCAGAACTAACATCTCCACCTTGCTGACAATCAGCACTGGCACACCTCAGGGGTGTGTGCTTAGCCCACTGCTCTACTCTCTCTACATCCATGACTGTGTGGCTAGGCATAGCTCAAACACCATCTATAAATTTCCTAATGATACAACTATTGTTGGCATAATCTCAGATGGCATCAAGAAGGCACATAGGAGTGAGCTAGATCAGCTGGTTGAGTGGTGTCACAACAACAACCTTGCACTCAACATCAGTAAAACCAAAGAATTGACTGTGGACTTCAGGAAGGGCAAGTCAAATGATCATGCACCAGTCTTGGGTGTCAACATCTCTGAAGATCTACCTGGGCCCAACATGTCAATGCAGTTACAAAGAAGGCAAAACAGCGGCTATATTTCATTAGGAGGTTGAGGAGAATTAGTATGTCACCAAAGACTCTCACAAATTTCTACAAATGTACTGTGGAAAGTATTCTGACTGGTCGCATCACTATCTGGTATGGAGGGGCCACTGCACAAGATCAGAAAAAGGTATAGGGTTGTAAACTCAGCCAGCTCCATCATGGGCACTAACCTCCCCAGTATCGAAGACATGTTCAAAAGCCAGTGCCTCAAGTATCCGTCATTAACGACCCACATCACCCTGGACACGCCCTCTTCAGGGAGGAGGTACAGGACCCTGAAAACACACACTCAATGTTTTAGGAACAGCTTCTTCCCCTCCGACATCAGATTTCTGAATGGACAATGAACCTATGAACATTAAATCATTTAGGGCAGCAATGAAGGTCCTCCATTTTGGGTTCAGTGTTCAGGGCTTCCTTCATCATACCAGTAGCTTCCTCTCGGTTTTCACTACTGGCAGCCATGCAAGTCCCAGGTGGAGACTTGGGAAAACCATCACACTCAGAGGTAGAAGGATTCTTCATTGCTGTTTCCATTACAGTTTTGTTTGACTAGTCATGGTTGTTAGCCCCAGGCTGAATGCCCGAACCAGCGAACCACTCTTAGTCTGGCCTCTTTACCCTTTGACCTGTTTGGCATGGATGACCCTTTCAAGAGCCAAAGCATAAAGCTTTGACTTCCTCATTGGGAGACCACAATCAGTGCAGATCAGAAATAACATCTCCACCTTGTTGACAACATAGCTCTCTGGGTCATTGAGACACACAAACCTCCAAACCCTAGGGCAAGGTTGTGGTCCTCTTGGAGGAACCTATACGCAGAGAATGACAAATTGTCATCCAGCACAGATATAGCCACAAATACATAGACCAGAATGTGGAGATTCTCCCACAGAAACAGGCCATTCAACCCATCTAATCCATGTCGAACTGTTACCCTGCCTAGTCCCATTGACCTGCACCTGGACTATATCACTCCCATCCACGTACCTATCCAAATTTCTCTTAAATGTCGAAATTGAACCCAAATCCATCACTTCCGCTGGCAGCTCGTTCCACACTCTCACCACCCTCTGAGTGAAGAAGTTCCCCCTTCATGTTCCCCTTAAACAAGTTCAAGTTCAGCATTTAATCTAAATCTCGGGGCCATTTCAGCTCTTAACCTGTTACACAATCCCCAGCCTCACTGGGAGATGAATTTTGTTAAAAGCTATGTGAAGGATGTTTTATTCACAAAGGAATGTCATTTAGGCAGGGCAGTAATCTACTTTTGACGCTTGGTCCCTAAGCTCCTTATCCTGATGGTTTAAAAACTGTGCTGCACTTTGCGTAACACACACAAAATGCTGGAGGAACTTACTATGTTTTGTAACCTCAAAGCACTAAATTAATTCAAAGGAAAACACGGGAGGCTGGGAATGCAGCTTAAACTTCATCGTTACTTTAAGCAAGGCACGCACGTATCACGTGGTAGCGTGATAACATATACAATTAACATGTTTTTACATATAACCCATAATGAATTATTGAAATGAACAAGAATGCTTAAACAACCAATATATTCACAAGTTTACTCAAATATCTAGATGACAGACTTGAGTGGAGCACCAACACAGTGGTGGGTACAGGAAGGGTCAGAGTTGCCTCTACTTCCTGAGGAGACTGAGGTCCTTTGGAGTGTACAGGCTTCTCTTTCACATGCTCTACCACTCTGTTGTCACCAGTACAATCTTCTATGCGGTGGTGTGATGCCAGCTGGCTCAATGAACTGAGTAGAAAGGCTAGTTCTGTTAAAGGACACACCGGAGGCTGTGATAGAACAAAGGATAGATCAAGGAGATGCATTAGATGTTGTAGATTTGGATTTTCAGAAGGCCTTTGACAAGGTACCACGCATGAGGCTGCTTAACAAGTTAAGAGTCCATGGTATTACAAGAAAGTTATTGGCACTGAACTCCCATCAAAGAGGAGGTTTGAACCTCTTCAGGGTAGGCATCCTCGAAGAGACATTGCAGCGAAGCAGCAAATCATACACACAGAGATTCTGCAGATGCTGGAAATCCAGAGTAACGCACACAAACTCCTGGAGGAACTCAGCAGGTCAGGCAGCACTGATGGAAATGAATAAAGAGCATCTTACGTTATGCTCGTTAAATGCAGGATTCTGGGGGAGTCATAAAACCACGGAATCCGAGTTTGGGATTTTTCTTTATTTAGAGATCCAGCACGGTATCAGCCCTTCCAGACCAACAAGCCCGCACTACCCAATTACACCCAGCTGACCAATGCACCTCCAAACCTGTACGCCTTTGGACTGTGGGAGGAAACCCTCGCATTCACGGGGAAAATGTACAAACTGCTTACAGACAACAGCGGGAAGTGAACCCAGGGTACTGGCTCAGTAAAGCATTACGCTAATTGAGACACTACCGAGCCACCCCCAAACAGCCTGAATAGCAACTGCTGAGCCATAAGAGCCTCTCAAGCATACTGGACTGTTCAATAGGACCACTGAGATCTGTCCAAACACTAACTCTGCTCTCATGTTTGCTCTCCAAACCCTTGCTTCTCCCTACGGTGGTGGCAGGTGAGGGAATGGATGTTAGTCATGCAGATTTAACCCCCTCACATCTTTGTCTCCTCCTTCCCCTTCAGCCCATTACCCTACTGGTGCAGAGGCTGCCAACAGCAGCTCACCCGAACGCACTGTCCTGGGCTGATTGGCCCTGTAGCTTTCACTTCATGCCTCTTCCAGGCAAAGGTCCTTCCTCCCCCAGGGTAAGGCCTTTTAAGCTTCTGCTGGCGTTTCTGTAGTTATGGGTTTTATGGGATAGTTTTGCTAGCCCCATGCCCAACCCTCCTCCTTTCACAGGTGGGCTTGGCGGGATTTTTGTTTTCTTCCGCCTGAGTACAAACCCAGAGCACTTCCCACTTGCTCTGACACTCCATTCCATGGGTCACCTGGAAGCCATAAGATCATGAGACATCGGAGCAGAGTTAGGGCATTCAGGCCTTCAATTCTGCTCTGCCATTCAATCATAGCTGATGATTTTTCATCTCAATCTATTCTCCTGCCTTCTCCCCATAACCTTTGATGCCTAAGAACCTACCAACCTCCACTTTAAATATACCCAATGACTTGGCCTCCACAACCGTCTGTGGTGATGAATTCCACAGATTCACCTTCCTCTGGCTAATTAAATTCCTCATCTCTGTTCTAAAGGGACATCCCTCTATTCTGAGGCTGTGCCCTCTGGTCCTGGACACCCCCACTGTAGGAAACATCCTCTTCATTACCACTCTATCTAGCCCTTTCAATATTCAATATGAGATTCCTCATCATTCTTCTAAACTCCAGTGAGTACAGGACCAGAGCAGTGAAACACAAGAGACTCTGCAGATGTTGGAAATCCAGAGTAACACGGACAGAATTCTGGAGAAATCCAGCCAGGGTTCCACGATAGCATGGTGGCTGGTGTGACCCCATTAGGACTTGGACGTCGGAGTGCAGAGTTCAGTGTAAAGTACAATAACACACAACTCGGGAGAGTAAGGATAAAATCTATAGGTGAATCACACATGAATAACAAACTGAAGTGCATTAATATTAAATATTGTAAGTAACCAGTGACACTTCAAATACGCTGCGGCAAGGAGTTCAGAAGCCTAATGGCTGGGGGAAGAATCTGTTTCCCATCCTGACCGTTCTTGTTTTAATGCATCGGAGTCTCCTGTCTGATGGTAGAAAATCAAAGAGGATGCTGGATGGATGGCTGGGATCATCATGATACTAAGGGCTCTGCCTACACAGCCCTCCTGGTAAATGTCCCCATTGAATGGTAGGGAGTCCTCAGTGATCCTCTCAACCACTCTCACAGTCCTTTGTAGGGTCTTCCAGTCCGATGCTCGGCTGCTCCCACACCAGATGGAGATGCAACTTGTCAGGATGCTGTCAGTGGTGCTCCTGTAAAATGCAGTTGAGATGGCAGGGTGGTAGGGGGTTGAGATGACAGGGTGGTGGGGTTGAGATGGCAGGGTGGTGGGGTTGAGATGGCAGGGTGGTGGGGTTGAGATGACAGGGTGGTAGGGTTGAGATGGCAGGGTGGTGGGGTTGAGATGGCAGGGTGGTAGGGGGTTGAGATGGCAGGGTGGTAGGGTTGAGATGGCAGGGTGGTGGGGTTGAGATGGCAGGGTGGTAGGGTTGAGATGGCAGGGTGGTAGGGGGTTGAAATGGCAGGGTGGTGGGGTTGAGATGGCAGGGTGGTAGGGTTGAGATGGCAGGGTGGTGGGGTTGAGATGACAGGGTGGTGGGGTTGAGATGGCAGGGTGGTAGGGGGGCCTTACTTGCCTCAATCTTCTGAGGCAGTGAAGGCATTGCTGGGCCTTCTTGTTCAGGCAGGTGATATTAAGGGACCAGGTGAGGTCATCCATCATGTGAACTCCCAGGAACTCTCTCTAAAGAGGAGCCACGCAGTTTTCTTCGGCAGTTTAATGGGGGCACGACTGCACAAGCGCGTGTAAGTCGGACCGTGAGGCAGCGGGACTATTTAAAGAGAACAGTTAGAAGGAGCGGGTGATGGAGTAGAGGGAGACAGAGTAGGAGACAGAGTTTGTCTTGAGAGGCTTCAGCGAGCAGAGGCTGAGGACGAGCTTCACTCCAAGTGAGGTAAGGCCGGGTAAGTTCCTTTCAAAGGAGAAAGTTTCAAAAGTTGAGGCAAGTATTGGGTAGGTCATGGCAGCTGTGATCGGCCCCGTGGTTTGTTCATCCTGCAGCATGTGGGAAATCAGGGATACTTCCAGTGTTCCTGACGACTATGTGTGCAGGAAGTGTGTCCAGCTGCAGCTTCTGGCAGACTGCATTGAGCGTCTGGAGCTGCGATTGGATTCATACTGGAGCATCCGCGATGCTGAGAAAGTCGTGAATAGCACGTTCAGTGAGTTGGCCACACCGCAGGTAAACGCTACACAGGCAGAAACGGAAGAGGTGGCCACTAGACAGTGTAGCAGTAGGCAGGTAGTGCAGGAGTCCCCTGAGGTCATCTCCCTCCTAAACTGTTTTGGATACTGTTGGGGGAGATGTCTCATTAGGGGAAGGCAGCAGCAGCCGAGTTCATTGCACCATGGGTGGCTCTGCGGCACAGGAGGGAAGGAAAAGGAGTGGGACAGCTATAGTGATAGGGGATTTGATTGTAAGCGGAATAGATAGGCGTTTCTGCGGCCGCAAACAAGACTCCAGGATGGTATGTTGCCTCCCTGGTGCAAGGGTCAAGGATATCTCTGAGCGGCTGCAGGACATTCTGGAATGGGAGGATGAACAGCCAGTGGTCGTGGTGCACATAGGTACCAACGATATAGGTAAAAAACAGGATGAGGTCCTACAAGGTGAATTTAAGGAGTTAGGAGATAAACGAAAAAGTAGGACCACAAAGGTAATAATCTCTGGATTACTACAGGTGCCACGTGCTAGTCAGAGTAGAAATAGGAGGATATTTCAGATGAATATGTGGCTTGAAAAATGGTGCAAGAGGGAGGGATTCAAATTTTTGGGGCATTGGAACCAGTTCTGGGGGAGGTGGGACCGGTATAAACAGGACGGTCTGCACCTGGGCTGGACTGGAACCAATGTCCTAGGGGGAGCGTTTGCTACTGCTGTTCAGGAGGATTTAAACTAATGTGGCAGGGGAATGGGAACAAGTGCAGAGAGACAGAGGGGTATAAAATGAGGGTAGAAGCAAAAAGTAGTAAGGTGAAAAGTAAAAGTGGCAAGCAGGCAAATCCAGGGCAAAAAGCAAAAAGGGCCACTTTTCAACATAATTGTATAAGGGCTAAGAGTGATGTCAAAACAAGCCTGAAGGCTTTGTGTGTCAATGCGAGGAGCATTCGTAACAAGGCGGATGAATTGAATATGCAGAGAGTTATTAATGAATATGATATAGTTGGGATCACAGAGACATGGCTCCAGGGTGACCAAGGATGGGAGCTCAACATCCAGGGATATTCAATATTCAGGAGGGATAGACAGGAAAGAAAAGGAGGTGGGGTAGCATTGCTGGTTAGAGAGGATATTAACGTAATAGAAAGGAAGGACATTAGCCTGGAGGATGTGGAATCAATATGGGTAGAGCTGCATAACACTAAGGGGCAGAAAACGCTGGTGGGAGTTGTGTACAGGCCACCTAACAGTAGTAGTGAGGTTGGGGATGGCATTAAACAGGAAATTAGAAATGCGTGCAATAAAGGAACAGTAGTTATAATGGGTAACTTCAATCTACATATAGATTGGGTGAACCAAATTGGTAAGGGTGCTGAGGAAGAGGATTTCTTGGAATGTATGCGGGATGGTTTTCTGAACCAACATGTCGAGGAATCAACTAGAGAGCAGGCCATTCTAGATTGGGTATTGAGCAATGAGGAAGGGTTAGTTAGCAATCTTGTCGTGCGAGGCCACTTGGGTAAGAGGGACCATAATATGGTGGAATTCTTCATTAAGATGGAGAGTGACATAGTTAATTCAGAAACAAAGGTTCTGAACTTAAAGAAGGGTAAATTTGAAGGTATGAGACGTGAATTAGCTAAGATAGACTGGCAAATACTTAAAGGGTTGACAGTGGATATGCAATAGCAAGCATTTAAAGATCACATGGATGAACTACAACAATTGTTCATCCCAGTTTGGCAAAAGAATAAACCAGGGAAGGTAGTGCACCCCTGGCTGACAAGGGAAATTAGGGATAGTGTCAAGTCCAAAGAAGAAACATACAAATTAGCCAGAAAAAGCAGCACACCTGAGGACTGGGAGAAATTCAGAGTCCAGCAGAGGAGGACAAAGGGCTTAATTAGGAAAGGGAAAAAAGATTATGAGAGAAAGCTGGCAGGGAACATAAAAACTGACTGTAAAAGCTTTTATAGATATGTGAAAAGAAAAAGATTGGTCAAGACAAATGTAGGTCCCTTACAGTCAGAAACAGGTGAATTGATCATAGGGAACAAGGACATGGCAGACCAATTGAATAACTACTTTGGTTCTGTCTTCACGAAGGAGGACATAAATAATCTTCTGGAAATAGTAGAGGACCGAGGGTCTAGTGAGATGGAGGAACTGAGGGAAATACATGTTAGTAGAGAAGTGGTGTTAGGTAAATTGAAGGGATTAAAGGCAGATAAATCCCCAGGGCCACATGGTCTGCATTCCAGAGTTATTACCTCCTCCCATAGATGCTGTCTGGCCTGCTGAGTTCTGCCAGCATTTTGTGCTTTTCTACCTACATCAGGATACTGTTCATCGACCATAGCTCAGCATTTAATACCATCAGTCCCACAATCCTGATTGAGAAATTGCAGAACCTGGGCCTCTGTACCTCCCTCTGCAACTGAACCCTCAGCTTCCTAACTGGAAGACCACAATCTGTGTGCATTGGTGATAACATATCCTCCTCGCTGACGATTAACTCTGGTGCACCTCAGGAGTGTGTGCTTAGCCCACTGTTCTACACTCTATATACCCATGACTGTGTGGCTAGGCATAGCTCAAATACCATCTATAAATTTGCTGACGATACAACCATTGTTGGTAGAATCTCAGATGGAGATGAGAGGACAGGAGTGAGATATGCCAACTAGTGGAGTGGTGTCGCAGCAACAACCTGGCACTCAACGTCAGTAAGACGAAAGAGCTGATTGTGGACTTCAGGAAGGGTAAGATGAAGGAACACATCCCAATCCTCATAGAGGGATCAGAAATGGAGAAAGTGAGCAGTTTCAAGTTCCTGGATGTCAAGATCTCTGAGGATCTAACCAGGTCCCAACATATAGATGTAGTTATAAAGAAGGCAAGACTGCAGTTATACTTCGTTAGGAGTTTGAAGAGATTTGGCATGTCAACAAATACACTCAAAAACTTTTACAGATGTACTATGGAGAGCATTCTGACAGGCTGCATCACAGGACTGAAAGAAGCTGCAGAGGGTTGTAACATAGTTGGCTCCATCTTGGATACTAGCCTACAAAATACCCAGGACATTTTCAAGGAGCAGTGTCTCAGAAAGACAGCGTCCATTATTAAGGACCTCCAGCACCCAGGGCATGCCCTTTTCTCACTGTTACCATCAGGTAGGAGGTACAGAAGCCTGAAGGCTCACACTCAGCGATTCAGGAACAGCTTCTTCCCCTCTGCCATCCGATTCCTAAATGGACATTGAATCCTTGGACACTACCTCACTTTTTTTAATGTACATTATTTCTGATTTTTGCACTTTTTTTAATCTGTTCAATATATGTATACTGTAATTGGTTTTCTTGTTTATTTATTATTATTATTTTCTCTGCTAGATTATGTGTTGCATTGAACTGCTGCTGCTAAGTTAACAAATTTCACGACACTTGCCGGTGATAATAAACCTGATTCTGATAGGTTTGTAGTAAACACAGTCTCACAGAACACAGTACTAGGGTGCAAGCCCCTGTGTATCATGTCCTGTAGATTGATGGCACCTGGGACATTGTCAACCACACAGAAGCTGCATGAAAAGACTGCATTCCCCCCCCCCCCCCCCCCCCCGCCACCAAGTGAAACTCCATCACCGAAGGGGAAAAGATTTAAACTGAACCTGACTACATCCTTTCAGGTAATTAACTGACAATTTCCAGGAAATCTTACCGTTAGGTTTTTACCAGTGATATTCATCCAGCAGATAGGTGAGGAAATATAGAAGAGTGTGCTTTTGAAGTTGTTATTGCCTTAAGTGATGAGAGGATTTCCAAGAAATTGACATTCGGTTCTTTATAAATATTCTGACAAAAAAAAATGATAAAATGAACATTGATTTCTCCAACCCACAGTAATTTCTTTCGCCCTCCCCGTCCCCTTCCTTCTTCTACTATTCCCTACTCTGACCTCTTACCTCTTCGTCCCACTTCCCTATCACCTTCCCAGGTGCCCCTCCTTTCTCCCATGGTCCACTCTCCTCTCCTATCAGATGCCTTCTTCTTCAACTCTTTACCTTTTCCACCTATCACCTCCTAGCTTCTTACTTCATCCGTCCTCCCCCAACCACCTGGCTTCACCTATCACCTTCAAGCTTGTGCTCCTCCTCCCTCCACTTCCTTGCGCCAGCCTCTTCCCCCTTCCTTTCTAGTCCAGATGAAGGGTCTCGGCCTGAAACGTCAACTGTCTATTCCTCTCCATAGATACTGCCTGACCTGCTGTGTTCCTCCAGCATTTCCTGTCTGTAGCTCTGGCTTGTTTTCTGATTGCAAGTGAACTGATTAATCTTTGGTAATATTTCCTTGATGTTCAAGCTCTAAGATTACCAGAGTAATCCGAATGAAGATCAATCAAACAGTCTAAATGGCTGCATCTCAAAGTTAAAGTAAAATTTATTGTCGAAATACATAACCCATAAGTCACCATATAATACCTTGAGATTTACAGTATTTTCATTTACAGACCTGTTCTGGACCTGGCGTCTAAGTGCAATATGAAGAAAGCACACTGTGCCTCTACTTCCTTTGGAATTTGTGAAGATTCGGCACGACATCTAAAGCTTTGACAAACTTCTACAGATGTGTGGTGGAGAGTATATTGACTGGCTGCATCATAGCCTGGTATGGAAACACCAATGCCCTTGAATGGAAAATTCTACAAAATGTAATGGACACGGCCCAGCCTGTCACAGGTAAAACCCTTCCAACCTTTGAGCACATCGACACAGAGCATTATCACAGAAAAGCACCATCCATCACCGAGACCTCCCCCACCACCCTCACCACCCAGGCCATGCTCTCTTCTCGCTGCTACCATCAGGCAGGAGGTACAGGAGCCTCAGGACCCACACCACCAGGCTCAGGAACAGTTATTACCCCTCCACCATCAGGCTTCTGAACCAGTGGAGAAACTTCATTCAACTTCAATCACCCCATCACTGAACTGTTCTCACAACCCATGGACTCATTTTCAAGGACTCTTCATCTCAAGTTCCCGATATTTATTATTATTATTATTTCTTTCTTTTTCACCTGCACAGCTTGTTGGCTTTTGCACACTGTTTGAACACCCAGTTGATGGGGTCTTCCATTAATTCTATTATGGTTATTATTCTATAACGGTTTATTGAGTATGCCTGCAAGAAAATGAATCTCAGGGTTGTGCATGGTGACAGATATGTACTTTGATAACAAACTTACTTTGAACTTTGAAAGCTAAAGAAATAGACCCGAATTTATGAAAAAAACAAACATAAATACACAAGGCAAGATGAAAAAGAAGACAAATAGTAAAAAGGTAATGAAAAAGGCAATACTGAGAACAAGAGTTGTTGAGCCCTTGGAAGTGAGTCCATAGGTTGTGGAGTCAGTTCAGAGTTGAGGTGAGGTAAGTTATCCTTGCTAGTTCAGGAGCCTGATGGTTGAGGGGTAGTAACTGTTCCTGAACCTGTGGGTGTGAGTCCTGAGGCTCCTGTACCTCCTACCCGGAGGTAGTAGCAGCGCCTGGATGGTGGAAGTCCTTGATGATGGATGCTATCCTCTTGAGCCAGCACTCCTTGTAGATGCGCTCAATGGAGGGGACTGGGCTGGATCCACCACTCTCTGTTCCTAGGTGATTCTCTTAGTTGCTTCATTGAGACAGTGAGGCAACTAGGCCTCGCGCCATGGAGTCGCCTGTTGCACCTGCCCAGGAGAGGTGACACTGGAGGCAGTGTGGTGCAGTGTTCATGCTGGTGGCGGTGCTGCCCTCTAGTGTTCACCCGGTGGGAAGAGTTGCTGGACTGCATTCGTCTGCAGACTGTGGCAGGCTTGTCCTGGCCATCAACATCTATGGACTCAAGGACATGGGTTACACCTGTTGTGTGACTGTATAATTATTGCTTTCTGATGTGTGTCTTATGCTGTGTGTGACTGTTGGTACTGAGTTTTGCCCCTTGGCCCCAGCGTAACGCTGTTTCTTTTGTCTGTATTCATGTATGGCTGAGAGACAATGGAACTTGAGAAGTGCAGACAGAGTCCATGGAGGGGAGGCTGGTTTCCATAGATGCACTGGGCTATGTCACAACTCCAGTCAGATAAATTGCCTCTCGTGTGGTTAAACCCAGGAGGAAATTGAAAGTGTGAGCAGTGGTTAAGAAAGGTTAACGTCAGCGGAATATATATGGGTGTTGATGATTGACATCAACTCGATGAGCCGAGGTCCCTGTTTCTGTGCTCAGTCTCTCTACAGCTCAATCCTCCCAATTACATCACAACTTAATCTTCCATTCATAACAGAAATCAGTTTTAAACAATGCAGTCTTCGCTGTGACCCACATACTACATTTGAACAGGAATCAACAACCTGAACGTGTTTGATCTGAGAACTACTAACAGAGTTGAATTGAATTGTCGACCTTTCCTTGCAAGTTCTAATCCATAGTGACCATAAATCCATACGACATAGGAGCAGAAATGGGCCATTCAGCCCATCGAGTCTGGTCTGCCATTCCATAAATGCTTCTTTTTTTAATTTTATTTTATTCCAGATTCAGTGCAGACAGGCTTTCCGGCTCAGTGACCTGTCTCACTCATCAACCAACCCCTGATTTTATTTTATTTATTCGTTTATTTGTTTATTTATGTATTTATTGCATGCCGTGCAGAACCGGCTCTTCAGCCCTTCAAGCCATGCTTTCCAGCAATTCCTTAATTTGCCCCAGCCTAATCACAGGATAATTCACAATGACCAATTCACCTACCAACTGGTACGTCTCTGGATTGTGGGAGGTCATGGGGAGAACTAACAAACTCCTTACAGACAGCGGCAGAAATTGAACCCAGGTCGTTGGTACTGTAAAACGTTGTGCTAACCATTACACTACTGTTCATCCCTAGCCTAATCATAGAACAATTTACAATCACCAATTAACCTACTAACCGGTACGTCTTTGGACTGTGGGAGGAAACCGGAGCAGCCAGAGGAAACCCACGTGCACACGGGAAGAACGCACAAACTTTCTCACAGACGACACAGGAAATGACCTCCAGACTCCAATGTTCCAAGCTGTAATAGCATCTAGTTAACTATTATAGTATAGTGGCACTGCTCTCAACCACATTTCCTGCCTCCTCCACATAACCCTTACTAGTCAGGAACCTGTCAACCTCCACTTTAAATATAACCGACATCTTGGCCTTCACAGTCATCTTTGGCACTGAATTCCACAGATTCATCTTCCTCCAGCTAAAGAAACTCCTCCTCATTTCTGTTCTAACTGGACATCCCTCTATTCTGAGGCTGTGTCCTCTGGTCCTAAACTCCCCCACATCCTCTCCACATCCACTTGATAGAAGTCTTAGGTTTCAAAGAGATCCCCCTCAATCTTTTAGACTCCGGTGAGTACAGGTTCAATTTGTGCCAGCAGATTGTTCAAAAATAATTCACTCCGAAAGTAACTTCTGCCAAATTTGGTTTTCTTAGTTTATAGAAAATTTTAAAACCCTACATTGTTACATAACCCTTGATGCAAAATGGCTCTAATTTTTTAATTTCTAGTTGGAAATGTTGGCTGTTTGTAGAAAATTTTCCTCTCACTGCTCTTATCCCACCTGTACCTAAAAAAATGGCCACTAAGTGTATTTTTTGATCTTCTGCTGCTGTAGCCCAGCCACTTCAAGGTTCAATGTGTTGTGCATTCAGAAATGTTCTCCTGCACACCACTGTGGTAACGTGTAGTTATTTGAGTTATTGTCACCTTCCTGTCAGCTTGAACCAGTCTGTCCATTCTCCTCTGACCTCTCTCATTAACAAAGGATTTTCACTCACAGAACTGTCACTCGCTGGATTTTTGTCTTGTTTTTCACACAATTCTCTAAACTCTGGAGACTGTTGTGTGTGAGAACCCCAGGGGCTCAGCAGTTTTTGAGATACTCGAACCACCCTGTCTGACACCAACAATCATTCCATGATCAAAGTCACTCGGATCACATTTCTTCCCCATTCTGATGTTTGGTCTGAACAACAACTGAACCTCTTGACCATGTCTGCATGCGTTTATGCATTGAGTTGCTGCCACGTGATTGGCTGATTAGATATCCACATTAATGTACAGGTGTACCTAATAAAATGGCACTGAGTGTATGTCATAACATTTGTTGTTTTGCAGCAGCAGTACAGTGCAATACAAAAATATATAATAAAGTTATAATAAGAAAATAAATAAGTAGTGCTTATAGGCTCATGACCTATTCAGAGATCTGATGGCAGAGGGGAAGGAACTGTTCCTGGAAAGTTGAGTGTCAGTCTTCAGGCTCTCTGATGGTAGTAATGTCCTGGATTGTGAGGGTCGCTAATGAGGGATGCCGCCTTCTTGAGTCTCTGGATGTGTGCGGGTGTGCCTAATAAAGTGAATATATGTGTGATGTCCTCCAAGAGGACCATAGGTTTGTCATAAGGTTTGGAGACCTGCAGTCAAGGCCTTGTGCTTTGGCTCTTGGTGGGGTCACCCTTGCCAAACAGGTCAAAGGGCAGAGGCCAGGCTGAGAGTCCACCAGTCCTCAGGTTCGGGGGTTCAGCTCAGGGATAACAACCCTGACTGGTGAAAACAAATTTGTTATGGAAACAGCATGAAGGTTCCTTCTACATCTGAGTGTGAAAGTATTCCTGAGTCTCCAACCGGGACTTGCATGACTGACAGTGAAAGCCCAGAGGAAGCTACTAGCATAATGAAGGAAACCCTGAACACCACCAGAGATGGAGGGTCTTCATTGCTGCCCTAAACCCCAGCAGTGTAACGGGAAGTAAAACAGAGAATGTGTGTATGTAAGATGTGTGTGTACAGATAGATAGAAAATTGTATACATATGTACCTATATAGCCGGATAGATAGATATACAGTATTTATGCATATAAAATATATAAGTAATATTTACACTTTTTATTGCATGTGAAATGCCACTCTGATAAGACTGTGAGAATTTCAGAATCCCAGATGTATAATGAGTTTCAAACAACAATCAGTGACAGTTACAGAAGATTTGAGTTATTGGACATGAGGCCAGCATCCTGACCATTGAGGCAGTGCCAAAGTTCACGTCCCCAGACAGTATCTATGGGATTTAAACTCAAACAATTAAATAAGTCTGGAGTTTCTAAGTCTTGGTCATGAGAAACATAAAGTCACTGATCATGGGACAAGCAATTATTGATTTATTAATGTCCTTTGGGAAGTCATTTATGATTAACTGAATCTGACTTATCAATGACTTCAGGCTCACCAATGTGGTTGTCTTCCAGCAAACTACTCATTTCCCAGCCAGTTTCAGATGGAAAGTAAATGCTTGCACTGTCAGTCCATCAATTATAATAAATTATAAAGATCTACTAAGAATTCCAAGACTGCTCTACCCCCTCCCCACGTGGTGAAATCAGACTGATGAGCCGACGATCTCTTTCCCCTTTGCTATGACGCACCAGTGTTGTGAAGTAACAGCACACTCAGTGTCACTGGAACCCAACCCCGATCTGTCAAACACTCACCCTTCCACTTCCTCATCCTCATCCAAGTCATTTAAAACAATCTCAAAGAGCAGGATTCCCAGAATAGAACCCTACAGATCTGTTTGGGACACATATGGTCACCAAACGACAGGCAGAATACACTCCATTAGTACCACTCTCTGCCTCCTATGGGTGAGCCAAGTCTGTATTCACACAGCCAAATCTCCCCGGATCCCATGCCTCCTGACTTTCTCAATGAGCTTACCATGGGGAGCCTTATCAAATGAAATCCATATACACCACATCCGCCACTCTACCCTCATCAATGTATAAAGGGCGGCACAGTGGCACAGCAGTTAGCGCAACACTGTTACAGCTCAGAGCATCAGAGTTCAGTGTTCAATCCTGGCATCCTCTGTAAGGAGCTTGAACGTCCTTCCCGTGGAACACGTGGGTTTTCTCTGGGTGCTCTAGTTCCCTCCCACGTATCAGGCGGTAGGATAATTGGTCATTGTAAGTTGTCCCATGATTAGGCAGGGGTTACATTGGGGTTGTCAAGGGGTGTTGGGCAGGGTGGCTCATGGGCAGGGAGGGCCTGTCTGTTACACAAGCGAGGCAGCGGACAAACCCAAGTGCAGAACACAGGCACAGAGGTAAAGTCGGGAGGCATACTTGACGTAGCGAGCATGGAATCGGTATCCAGGAGCAATGCTAGACTTAGAACTGGTAGTCCTAAGAACCATGAAACAAGGTTACTCACACCAGAGTCAACCAACAAACTGGCAGCTCCTTGTTGTGGTCACAGGGTTTTATCCTGCATTTGCTGATGGAAAGCAGGTGTGTGTAGTTAGTGGAACCTGGGAATGATTGGAAACTAAATGAGGGGATTGAGCCCCAATTCCTGAGGTAAATAGCCAGGTGAGAGATTGCCAGAAAAGACCATAACAGTTCCACACTGTAACTCTAAATAAGTAAAATGTCCAAGTACAGGTCCAGAGCCATCAAACTTTCCTCATAGGTTAACCCTTTCATTTCTGGAATCATTCTCGTGAACCTCCTCTAGGCCCTCTCCAATAGCAACACATCTTTTTTTTAGATAAGGGGTCTAAAACTGCTCACAATACTCCAAATGTGGTCTGACCAATGTCTCATAAAGCCTCAGCATCACCAGGGAACGTAACACTCCTTTCAGATGTATTTGTTAATCAGGCCTTCTGTGATCCAAAGTTAAAATGAAGCAAACAGTGACACACTTCTCAAATATGGTGCTGCCTTGCCTTTTGTGGTGTGAATGAGACAATTGTATCGGGTGACTTAGCTATTGCAATAAAATTGTGTCTGAGGAGGATTTATGTAAGTGGAGAGGTATTTTCAACAAACCCCATCCCACACGTTTCTCAGACTGCAGTATGTGAACAGCCATAAGACCCTGTTGGCAAGCATTGAGAAAAGGGAGGGTGGGGCTTGTTGTTACTTTACTATAGCAGTAGTGCAATCACTCGGGCCAAGGATGATGTTCTCCTAAGGGGTTCTCTTTGGCTGGGTCCTCAGTAGACTGTGGGGACCAATCCAGGGTCCACATATCCGAGATGTGAAGGTAAATTTCTGGAATGGAGAACGACTGTGCGTGACTTTGTTTAATGTGGGGAGGCAGCCACCACACAGTCCTTGACAATGGGGTCAGGGTCCAGTGGAATAGGGTACAAGATGACTGGGGACCCTTCACTGCCTCTGTGATGCGTCATCATCTTCTGCCAGCGTCACCAGCCCGGTCTTGGTTGGATCACTCTTTTACTGGAACCAACTCCTTGATCTTTCCACCGTGGGTGATTCTACCAGGAGCTAAGCTCCAGACGGCATCGCTATGGGAATCCCAAGAGCTCACAGTCCTCTCCACCACGCCAGTCCTTAGAGGAGAAATTTGAAATATTGGAGATTCCAGAATACAGTGGATTCCAGTTAATTGAGTCATCAGGTAATCAGGGAACCGTTTCTCTTAAAGAACAAAAACTAATCAAGAACATAACAGGGACTGATTCATCTGTTTGGGACCCTGTGGCACTTAAACGGGACAGGAGACTGCTGCCGATAGTTTCTAACTAGAGTCAGTTGTGTGAACTTGTGTGGCCATGAGACACGACACCATGCTTTGAGAAAACAGTTTTTAAACAGCCTCAGTTGTGCATGTTTGCATTCAAAAAGCAGTGCTTTTTATCACTGATAATTGGTGAGAAATAAGCAGGAAGACAATTCAGAACTGTTTTGCTCACTGCGGTTTCAAGCATTCAGACTTGGAGATGCCAGAAATGGCCAGGAGTGAAAATGGGACAATTTCATTACTTACGGACTACTAATGTCTGTACTGACTTTGCTCATCGTGAACACTGGATGAATTCCTCCATTGGTAACTGTTAGCAACCAATACACAGTTTTATAGTACTGTAGTGCTGTTGATAGTGTTTGACTGTATTTCATTTAAGTACATAAATTGTTACTTAGCATGTCTTTTTTTATAACTTTTTAACTATTTCCATGAAATTTTGCCTAATTGGTCCAGCCGCTTTACTGGGCCAAGATGTACTGGTCCTGATGTGCCGCAGTTCAGCAGAACCCGTTGCATATGCTGCCACTCATGAGGCCCCCTGGGGTGGTGTACTGCTACAGTCACTGAGGGGCTTCATCTCCCAACCTGGCCTCTCCCTCCCTCTCCAGTACGAGAAGAACCCTACACCAGTGCAAATAAAAGTGTAAAGGAAAGATTGAATAAGACTGTATTTCCCAGGAGTGTAGAAGATTAAGGGGAGACTTGACAGAGGTACACAAAATTATGAGGAGTATAGATCGGGTAAATGCAAGCAGGCTTTTTGAGTCTCACTGAGGTTGGGTGAGACTAGAACTAGAGGTTATATGTTACAGGAGAAAGGCGAGGATTAAGGGGGACATGAGGGGAAATTTCTTCACACAGAGGGTCATGAGAGTGTGGAACGAGCTGCCAGCACAAGTGGTGCATGCAAATTGATTTCAACATCTAAGAGAAGTTTGGATAGGTACATGGATGGGAGGGGCATAGAGGGCTCTGGTCCCTGTGGAGATCGATGGGAGTAGACAATTTAAATGTTTCAACATGCACCAGATGGACAATGATAATGTTCTTGTTCTGTACTTTTCAATGACTCTGTGGCTCTAGTTAATAGATAATACTGAGGAATTGCAGAATATTTTATAGACAATAGACAATAGGTGCAGAAGTAGACCATTCGGCCCTTTGAGCCTACATCGCCATTCTGAGATTATGGCTGATCATCTACTATCAATACCCAGTTCCTGCCTTGTCCCCATATCCATAAGATACCTATCTAGCTCCTTCTTGAAAGCATCCAGAGAACTGGCCTCCACTACCTTCCGAGGCAGTGCATTCCAGACCCCCACAACTCTCTGGGAGAAGAAGTTTTTCCTTAACTCTTTCCTAAATGACCTACCCCTTATTCTCAAACCATGCCCTCTGGTACTGGACTCTCTCAGTATCTGGAACATATTTCCTGCCTCTATCTTGTCCAATCCCTTAATAATCTTATATGTTGCAATCAGATCCCCTGTCAATCTCCTTAATTCCAGCGTGTACAATACAGCGTGTATTTTGGGAGGCATGGTAAAAGTTTGAGGTCAATGTTTAAGTAAATTTATTATCAAGGTAGTTATACAGTATGTCACCATATACTACCTTGAGATTCATTTTCTTGCAGGCATTTACAGGAAAATAAAGAAATACAATAGAATTTATGAAAATTATGCCTAAAGACTGACTAACAACAAATGTGAAAGAGAGGACAAATTGTGCACAAAATTGAGAGTGTGAGTTTTAGAATACTTGAAAGTGAGTCTGTAGCTTGTGACGTCAGTTCAGTGTTGAGGGGCGTGAAGATATCCATGCTGGTTCGGGAGCCTGACGGTTGTCAGGTTTAATGCAATGGAAATAAAATATTTTAACTTACACAAGCAGAAGCCACAACAGGAGTTTGAACTCTAGTAACCCCACATAAAGCTATGAAATATTGTGATGTACTTTCAGCCAATGAGAGCTGACGAAGGAGACACACCAGCATCAGACGGTTGTGGTCAGCCAATGAGCCTCTGGAATTCCATGTTGATTCAATATAAAGTAGCAAACTTTTTTAAAAACGGTACATTCTTTCTACTTGAGTAAGAGGAATTTACCAACCCCAGAGATTAATATCACAGAACGTAATGCGTTTGGCAAAGTTAACGTATTTTAGCAAAAATCTGTTCTTAAAGCAACATGCAAGTGGTGCCTGGTGACACCACCCTGTCCCAGAAAGGAGAATTCAAAGTTCAAAGTAAAACTATTATCAAAGAACATATATGTCACCAAATACAGCCCTGAGAAACATTTTCTTGTGGGCACTCACAGTAAATGAAAAGAAACAAGATAGAATCAATGAAAGACCACGCACAGCAAGATGGGCAAATGTCACTCCACTCTTCAAGAATGGAAAGAGACAGAAGAACTTTTGGCCAGTTAGTCTGACCTCAGTGGTTGGGAAGATTTTCAAGGATGTGGAGTATACAGGTGCCCCCCCCCCCTTACAAAGGTAGAGTGTTCCTATGAAACCTTTCTTAAGCCGAAATGGCATAAAGCAAAGAACCATTAATTTATATGGGAAAAATTTTTATAAAAGCGAAAATCCTCTTTGTGATGCGAAAACAGGTTACTAATGTAGGTCTTTTGTAAAAGCGAAGTGGCGTAAAGTGAACATTCGTAAAGCAGGAGACACCTGTACTTTTACGTACATGATAAGATAGGCCAAAGTCTGCATAGTTTCCTCAAGGGAAAATCTTCCCTGACAAATCTGTTGGAATTTGTTGAAGAAATAACAAGCAGGATAGACAAAGGAGAATAGCTTAATGTTGCTTACTTGGATTGTCAGAAGGCCTTTGACAAGTTGTCACACATGAGGCTGCTTAACAAGCTACGAGCCCATGGCATTACAGGAAAGATTCTAGCATGGATAAAGCAGTGGCTGATTGGCAGAAGGCAAAGGGTAGGAATAAAGAGACTGGCTGCCAGTGATTAGTGGTGTTTCACGGGGGTCTGTGCTCAGATCGATTCTTTTTAAATTATATGTCAATGATTTGGATGACAGAATTGATGGCTTTGTTACAAAGTTTACAGATGATATGAAGTTAGGAGGAGGGAGGTAATTTTGAGAAAGTAGAGAGGCTACAGAAGGATTTAGATTAGGAGAGTAGGCAAAGAAATGGCAGATAGAATGCAGTGTTGGGAAGTAAATGGTCTTGCACTTTGGTGGAAGAATTGAAAGGGTTTACTATTTTCTAAATGGAGAAAAAATACAAAAAGCAGAGGCGCAAAGGGACTTGGGAGACCTTGTGCAGGATTCCCTGAAGGTTAATTCACAGGTTGAGTCTGTGGTGAGGAAGGCAAATGCAACGTTAGCATTTATTTCAAGAGGGCTAGAATATAAAAGCAAGGATGTAATGTTGAGACTTTATAAAGCTCTGGTGAGGCCTCACTTGGAGTATTTTGAGCAGATTGGGGCTCCTTATCATTGAAAGGATGTGCTGAAACTGGAAAGGCTTCAAAGGAGGTTCATAAAAATGATTCCAGGATTGAATGGTTTGTCATATGAAGAGTGTTGATGGCTCTGGGCCTGTATTCACTAGAATTCAGAAGAATGAGGGGTAACCTCAATGAAACCTATCAAATGATGAAAGGCCTTGATAGAGTGGATGCAGAGAGGATGTTTCCTATGGGGGGAGAGTCCAAGACCAGAGGACACAGTCTCAGAACTGAGGGGTGTCATTTTAGAACTGAGATGAGGAGGAATTTCTTTAGCCAGAGAGTGATGAATTTTTGACACAAGCTGCTGTGGAGGCCAAGTCTTCATGTATATTTAAGGCAGAGATGATAGATTCTTGATTGGTCAGGGTATAAAGGGATACAGGAAAAGGCCGGAGATTGGGGCTGAGAGGAAAATTGGATCAGCCATGATGAAATGGGAGAGTAGACTTGATGGCCCAAATGGCCTAATTCTGCTCCTGTATCTTATGGTCTTATGGACAAACAACCAATGTGCAAAAGACAACAATCTGTGCAAATGCAAAAAGAAAACAACAAACAAAAGAATGACAATAAATAAATAAACAATAAATATTGAAAATATGAGTTGAAGAGTCTTTAAAAGTGAGTCCATAGATTATGGAAGTGGTTCAGTGTTGGGCTGAGTGAAGTTAACCCCTCTGGTTCAGGAGTCTGATGGTTGAGCCTGGTAGTGTGGGTCCTGAGGGTCCAGTATTTCTTTCTGCGGCAAGAGAGCATGGCCTGGCTGCTGGGGTCCTTGGTGCTGAACGCTGCTTTCCTGCAACAGTGCTTCATGTAGATGTGCTGATGGTGGGGAGCCCTGCGGTGTGTGGCTTGTACACATCGTTAATTAACAGAAGCTCTGAGAGATGGTGTCGACCAACGTTTTCAAGAAACATGAATGAAATTGACATGACACTGACAGGAAGGAGGGAAGGGTGGTGGGGAGGTTTCCCCAAATATTATTCTGCAATTCATAACAGAGAGAGGGAGGGAGAGGGAGAGGGAGAAAGGGAGAGGGAGAGGGAGAGGGAGAGAGAGAGAGAGGGGGAGAGAGAGGGAGGGAGGCAGAGAGAGAGAGAGGGAGAGAGAGAGAGAGTGTGTGTTTGTGTGTGTGTGTGTGTGTGTGTGTGTGTGTGTGTATACGCGTGGGAGTTGTTCTGAACCCTTAACTATTCTAATATTCATCATTCCCAGCAGGCTGCATCTGGCAAAAGAATCTTCTGTGAAGCAATAGACATTGGAAATGCTCCAAATCCACTCCTTCCCACAGATTTTCAGAGAAACGTAAGTCCGACCATTGCTATTCCACGAGTCAATCATCCTTGGAAGTCTAATGATTCAGTCAGTAGACACGATTGGATACATTGCTTACATTTAATAACGTTATACACCCAGTACGTTATCTTTTTCTGCCATTTCGGGAGTCAAAAATAACATTGTTGCAAGAGTTAGAACTGCATTCTTAAACAATGAAAGGATCGCGTTACATTGTTTGAAGACTACAGTGCCGCTCTACCTAATATAACAGTGTATTCTGGTTAACTGACACATTTTTAAGGAACTGCCGCAGTTAGCCGAGGTTTCAATGGAAATAGTCAAAAAGGTATATAAAAAGAAGACAAACTACATTTTAACTGAGTATCTAGTTATCTATTTAAAACTCACAGCAACTTTATTAACAAAGGACAAAGAACCCTGAGATTCATTTTCTAGCAGGCATGCTCAATAAATCCATAATTGAATAATAACCACAGTAGAATCAATGAAAGACCACACCAACTTCAGCATTTAACCAGTGTGCAAAAGACAACAAACTATGCAAATAAAAGGAGATGGAAATAATAATAATAAATAAATAAACAATAAATATTGAGAAAATGAGATGAAGAGATTTTGAAAGTGAATGCATAGGTTGTGGGAACAGTTCAGTGATGGGGTGAGTGAAGATGAGTGAAGTTATTCTCTTTTGTTCGAGAGTTATAGAGTCATAGAAGAATACAGAACAGAAACAGGCCTTTTGGCCTACCTAGCCCATGCTGAAACCATTTAAACTGCCTACTCCCATCAACCTGCACCGGGACCATAGCCCCCTGGAGCCTGATGGTTGAGGGGTAATAACCGTCCCTGAACCTGTGCTGTGAGTCCTGAGGCTCCTGTACCTTCTTCCTGATGGCAGCAACAAGAAGAGAGCATGGCTTGGGTGGTTGGGATCCTGATGATGGGTGCTGCCTTCTGGTGACAACACTCCATGTAGGTGCTCTCGATGGTTGGCAGGGTTTACCCGTGATGGACTGCTCCTCTCAGCTGCAAAGCACTGCTCCAAACAAATAATCCATCTGCAGTAGCCTCCAGCATCTTTCCCACCACTGACCTATCCACTCTACCTATGCCTCTCACTGTCTTGTAAGCCTCTATCAGAACTCCGTTCAGCCTCCACCACTCCAGAAAATCAACCCAAGTTTATTCAGCCTCTCGTGTTAGCACATGTCCTCTAAAGGAGAGCGTACTTGTGACAAATAAAGATCATATCGCTAATCGCTAAAATCTCTATTTATATTTCCCATGAAATGCGGCATGAAGTGATTGACCGAAGTTTGGCTGACTTCTCTGATGGAGGCTACTGCAGATGGATTATTTGTTTGGAGCAGTGTTTTGCAGCTGAGGGGAGCAAGTCACTGGAAGAATATTTTTCCTGATGTTTCAATTTGTTATTGTTCTATTCTGATGTACTTAATCCAAGGTTCTTTTGGAAGTCAGGAAAGAGGCACAAAACTTATTGCTTCATGATCATTTTATTGAGCATTGATAGAACAAAGAAGGTTCCTTAGGAAGTTGTGTGGAGCAACTCCCAGTATCTATTAAATGATCCCAATGACGTACATCTCAAATAGCCTCTGACAACCAAATCCAGCTCCTGCCCTTCATGTGTGGCCTAGCTACTAAGCCCAGCAGTATCATATCTACTGACAAGAGAAGGGCAAAGGAAGGTTAAAACCAGTTGCTTTGGAAGATGGGGCTCATCAGCCATGGTTATAAGCTCATCTAGGAGAAGGAAGACTCTGATCTCAAACATCCACTGCCTAACAGCTATACCCACTCATAGGATAGCCTTCAGGAGTAAACTGAGGGAAAAGTTTGGAGCCGGAGTCCCTAAGGCAGCCCTACATTGAGTTCAATGTGGCTGGTAGCTCCTGCGATGCTGCTGGTGCCAAGTTATATGGGTCTCTGCCGTTCCTTTGGGTTCATCAGCTGTGTGGAGAGGGGGACGCCTGCTACATGGTCATCAACTTGCTCTCTATATCGTACTGCCCTGGCTTGTGTGCCACGTAGAGGATGTTTCCAATGGTGGGGGAGTCAAAGACCAGAGGACACAGCCTCAGAATAGAGGGACATTCTTTTAGAATGGAGATGAGGAGGAATTTCTTTAGCCAGACAGTGGTGAATGTGTGGAATTCTTTACCACAGGCAGCTGTGGAGCCCAAGTCTTTATGTATATTTAAGGCAGAGGTCGAAAGATTCCTGATTGGTCAGGGCATATGGAGGTATATGGGGGAAGGCAGAAGATTGGGGCTGAGAGGAAAAATGCATCAGCCATGATGAAATGGTGGAGCAGACTTGATGGGCCATATGGCCTAATTCTGCTCCTATATCTTATGGTGTTATGGTCTTATGGTAGACGGCTGGTATGATCATACATGGTCGACCACAACCAACAGAGGGTTCAAGTTGAAAACGGACAGTCATGGATGTCTACTGAGTCAAGATCACAAGACCACAAGAGGTAAGAGCAGAACTTGTCATTTGGACAATGAGAGAGCTCAGTTTTCTCTCTCAATCTCATTCTCCTGCTCTCACCCCGTAACATGTCGTGCCCTGACTTATCAAGAACCTATCAACTTTCACCTTAAATATACTCAAGGACTTGGCCTCCACAGCTGCCAATGACAGTGAATTCCACAGATTCATCACCATCTGGCTAAAGAAATTCGTCCTCACCTCCATTCTAATTGGAAGTCCATTTATTCTGAGGCTATTCCCTCTGGTCCTAGACTCCTCCACTATAGGAAAAACTATTCAATATTCAATAGGTTTCAATGAGATTGCCCCCACATCTCCTCATATGATAACCCTTTCATAAAGAGAGAAGTAGAAAGGAAAGGAAATGCCACTGCCACATGATCATCTCTTTTTATTCTATATAAAATTTCCATTCAAATCTTCAGATAAGAATCAGCCAATCGGAAGGCACCTATTCAAATAACGCAATATCAAGAGAAGTTTCCAGAGTTTTCCAAAATCCTGCAAATGTGACACTGGGGGACACATTGAATGACTGTGTATGCATACTGTGACCTCCAGGAGATATACTAAATAGCTGCATATACATACTGTGACCTCCAGGAGATATACTAAACAGCTGCATATACATACTGTGACCTCCAGGAGATATACTAAATAGCTGCATATACATACTGTGACCTCCAGGAGATATACTAAATAGCTGCATATACATACTGTGACCTCCAGGAGATATACTAAACAGCTGCATATACATACTGTGACCTCCAGGAGATATACTAAATAGCTGCATATACATACTGTGACCTCCAGGAGATATACTAAATAGCTGCATATACATACTGTGACCTCCAGGAGATATACTAAACAGCTGCATATACATACTGTGACCTCCAGGAGATATACTAAATAGCTGCATATACATACTGTGACCTCCAGGAGATATACTAAATAGCTGCATATACATACTGTGACCTCCAGGAGATACACTAAACAGCTGCATATACATACTGTGGCCAGCAGGAAATGTACTAAACAGCAGACAAATATTTGTTAAACTGCAAAGAAAATATCAACAAACAGTTGGATCCAACATTATTGAATAAAGAGGATTATTTGGATAACAAGGACACATTCCAATTATTGTACATTATCAGTTATCAAATGTTTTCATTTCCTTGTTATTTCTCATTTCTGAATCCCCAAAATAACCCCAGGACATAAATCTAGCCATTTAACCCTTGGTGTTTCATGTGACTCCACATGTAAACACTCTGATCCATTTATTACAACCAGAAACAGGCATGAATTTAACATTTTAGTGTCGACTTGACTAACCACATTTGTAAAGTTGTGTCGGAATCAGAGTCAGGCTTAATATCACCAGCATATGTTGTGAAATTTGTTCTTTTGTGGCAGCAGTACATTGCAATACATAATAATAAAAAATATATAAATTACAAAAATAAATATATATAAAAATTAAATTAAATTAATACTGCAAAAGAGAGGTAAAAAAATAGTGAGATAGTGTTCATGTCCATTGTCCGTCTGGAAATCTAATGGAAGAGTGGGAGATCCTGTTCCTACATCATTGAGTGTGTGTCTTTAGGCTCCTGTACCTCAACCTTAAGGAGGGGGAAGTACAGTATGGAGAGCAACTTCTTACAGGCTCCCCCTGTCTGCGCAGCCGGTGAATCCAAAGGAATGGCAGAGACCGAGGCAGTTTTGCACAAGAGGCGTCACAGGAGTTGCTAGTCAACATTGAACTCGATTTAGGGACTCCAGCTCCGGACATTTCCCTGGGGTTTACTCCTGAAGCCTTCCACATGAGTGCGTATAGCCGCAGGGTTTGAGACCAAAGCTTCCCTTCTGGATGAGCTGCCAACCATGGCTGATGAGCCCCATCTGCCCAAAGAGGAGCCAGTAACCCACCTTTGCCCCTCCTCCTGGCAGGAGAAATGACTCTCCATGGCCATTCATACTCTGCACATTCATATGCCCCTCTGAGAACCTCTTAATTACCTCTATGGTATCTAGCTCCTCCACCACCCCAAGCAGCACCCACCACTCTATGTGTACAAAACTTGATCGTTGAACTTACACCCCTCTCATCTTACAAAGATGCCCTCGAGTATTAGGGATTTTGGCCTTGAGAAATGACACCTGCTGTCAATCTATGCCCCTCACCATCTTCTTTATTTTATTTATTTATTGAGAGGTACATTGCAGAACAGGCTGCACTGCCCAGCAACCCATCGATGTAACCATAGCCTAATCATAGGACAACTTACAACTGAACAATCAACCTGCTAACTGGCAGGTCTTTAGAATGTGGGAGGAAACCGGAGCACCCAGAGAAAACCCACACACAGCAGGGAGGGACCTACAAACTCCTTACAGAGGACACCAGAACTGAACTCCAAATTCCAACACCCGGAGCTGTAACAGAATTGAGCAAGCCTTTGCAGTACCATGGCAACCAAAACCCCTATCAGATCCCGCCTCAATCTCCATCATTCCAGATATGACCATCCAGATGTGACGTGGGCAATTATGGTCTAATGACCACGGCAAACTTTTCTACAGAGGTGGTTTGCCATTTCCTTCCTTTGGGCTGTGTCTTTACAAGATGAATTGAGCCCAGCCATTATTAATACTCTTCAGAGATTGTCTGCCTGGCGTCAGTGGTCGCATAACCAGAACATGTGATATGCAAACAACACACACAAAATGCTGGTGGAACACAGCAGGCCAGGCAGCATCAATAAGGAGAAGCACTGTCGACGTTTCGGGCCGAGACCCTTCATCAGGACTAACTGAAAGGAGAGATACTAAGAGACATGTGATATGCACTGGCTGCTCATACGACCATCCACCACCTGCTCCCATGGCTTCACATGACTCTGTTCAGGGGGTGAGGGGGGGTTGGTACTAAGCAGGTGCTACACCTTGCCCAAGGGTGACCTACAGGCTAGTGGAGGGAAGGAGCACTTTACACCTGCTTTGGTGTAGACGTATCTCCACCTCGCCACCCTAAGGTAAAATAAGTTTGTCTTATCTTCCTGAGATGTTCTTCCATGAAAAATTGTCAAATTTATTTAATAACCAGTGAACCATTTTACTGAGCTATTAGCCCTTTGTAGAGCTGAGTTTCAATATGGAACTCCATAAGCAAATCCAATTGTCTGTACCTTTGTGGAATTCCATAAGCAAATCCAATTGTCTGCACCTTTGTGGAACTCCATAAGCAAATCCAATTGTCTGCACCTTTGTGGAACTCCATAAGCAAATCCAATTGTCTGTACCTTTGTGGAACTCCATAAGCAAATCCAATTGTCTGCACCTTTGTGGAACTCCATAAGCAAATCCAATTGTCTGTACCTTTGTGGAACTCCATAAGCAAATCCAATTGTCTGCACCTTTGTGGAACTCCATAAGCAAATCCAATTGTCTGTACCTTTGTGGAACTCCATAAGCAAATCCAATTGTCTGCACCTTTGTGGAACTCCATAAGCAAATCCAATTGTCTGTACCTTTGTGGAAATCCATAAGCAAATCCAATTGTCTGTACCTTTGTGGAACTCCATAAGCAAATCCAATTGTCTGTACCTTTGTGGAAATCCATAAGCAAATCCAATTGTCTGTACCTTTGTGGAAATCCATAAGCAAATCCAATTGTCTGTACCTTTGTGGTTACTTTGTGAGAGAGTTCACTTTTTGTTGGTTGTTCAGTGCTTCAGAGAAAACGTTTGCAAGATATTTTTGTATGAAAATAGAAACCTTTCCGTCTGTTCTGTCTTCTTTAGTATGTTACTCAGTTGTGTCTGATAGGTTAAAGCAAAGTCCAAAATTCAAAGTTAATTTATTTTCGAAGTACACATACGTCATCATATGTACCTGAGATTCATTTTCTAACGGGCATTCACAGTAAATACAAAGAAACACAGCAAAGTCATTGAAAAACAACAAACAACAAGATAGATTTTCAACTAGTGTGTAAAAAAAAAAAAAACTGTGCAAATACAGAAAAAAAATTATTATAATGCACATTGAGCCTCCCTTATTGGAAATGCCTAGGGCCAGAAGTGCTTTGGATTTTGGATTTTGGAATATTTGCATTTATATAATGAGGCACCATCGGGATGAGACCGGTCTAAACACAAAATCCATTTTCATTCCATATGCAGGTGGTGTGAAGCTCACAGAGTGAACAGACCACGGTCGAAGCACAGTCTGGCGTGATGGAACCAGGTCCTCCACAGGCTGTTGCAGCTGAGTGACCGCCCCCAACCGCGTCTGTTACCGGCTTCCAGTGCTGCAATTGGCTTCATATCCACCAACAATTTCCGGCAGCCACCCGCTCTACATATGTGAAGTCACTTCTCAGAACTGTCCGTGGTGGGCAGAGACCTGGACATTGGCTGGGGACCTTCCTTATGCCTTGTGGAATTTTCCATTTTGTGACATCATATCAGCATTCAAAAAAAATTGGATTTCGGAGGTTTTCAGATTTTGGAATTTGGAATTTTGGATAAGGACTACTCAACTTCTAATAATAATAACAATAGATAAATACACAATAAATATAGAGAACATGAGATGAGAGGTCTTTGAAAGTAAGTCCATAGATTGTAGGGGTGAGTGAAGTTATGGTGGATGTCTGATGGTTGAGGGGTAATAACTGTTCTAAAACCTGAGGCTCCTGCACCTCTTTCCTGATGGTAGTGGTGAACAGAGAGCATGACCTAGACAGTGGGGGTCCTTGATGATGGATGCTGCTTTCCTGCGACAGCGTTCCTTGAAGACACGCTCAATGGTGGGTTAGAGGAGAATCAGAATCAAGTATATTATCAGTTTTGTTACTTTATGGTAATAGTACAGTGAAACACATTTTAAAATAGTCTATTAATTGCCCAAAAAAGAATAAGTAATGGAAAAAAGGAATTGTGAGATAGAGTTCATAAGTTAATGGGCCATTGAGAAATCTGATGGTGGGAGGGTTCAGATCAACACTGTGGTTAGTGGTTAGTGTTACCTAGACTCCCCACTCTGGAAGCGTGTTCTGCACATCCGCTCCATCTAGGCCTAATGATCATGGTTGCGGTTTCTTTTCCTGCTGCTGTCTATATGTCAGAGATTACAAGTAGGATCGATAAAGGGGATGCAGTGGATGTTGTATATTTGGACTTTCAGAAGGCCTTTGACAAGGTGCCACACATGAGGCTGCTTACCAAGTTAAGAGCCTATGGTATTACAGAAAAGTTACTAACATGGTTAGAGCATTGGCTGATTGGTAGGAGGCAGTGAGTGGGAATAAAAGGATCCTTTTCTGGTTGGCTGCCAGTGACTAGTGGTGTTCCGCAGGGGTCGGTGTTGCGACCGTTTGTTTTTATGCTGTGTATCAATGATTTAGATGATGGAATAGATGGCTTTGTTGCCAAGTTTGCAGATGATACGAAGATTGGTGGAGGGGCAGGTAGTGTTGAGGAAACAGGTAGGCTGCAGAAGGACAGACAGATTAGGAGAATGGCCAAGAAAGTGGCAAATGAAATATAATGTTGGAAAATTCATGGTCATGCACTTTGGTAGTAGAAATAAATGTGTTGACTATTTTGTAAATGGGGAGTAAATACAAAAATCTGAGATGCAAAAGGATTTGGGAGTCCTTGTGCAGAACACCCTGAAGGTTAACTTGCAGGTTGAGTTGGTGGTGAGGAAGGCAAATGCAATGTTAGCATTCATTTCAAGAGGTCTAGAATACAAGAGTAGGGATGTGATGCTGAGGCTTTATAAGGCACTGGTGAGGCCTCACCTTGAGTATTGTGAACAGTTTTGGGCTCCTCATCTAAGAAAAGATGTGCTGGCGTTGGAGAGGGTCCAGAGGCCATTCACGAGGATGATTCTGGGAATGAAAGGGTTATCATACGAGGATTGTTTGGAATTCAGAAGGATGAGGCCAAGACAGTGTAGATGTGGAAAGGTTGTTTCCCATGGTGGGGGAGTCTAGGACAAGAGGGCACACCCTCAGGATAGAAGGGCTTCCATTTAAAACAGAGATGTGGAGAAATTTCTTTCACCAGGTGGTGGTGAATTTGTGGAATTTATTACCACAGACAGCTGTGGAGGCCAGGCTGTTGGGTGTATTTAAGGCAGAGCTTCATAGATTCTTGATTGGACATGGCATCAAACATTACAGGGAGAGGGCTGAGGAGGGGGAGAGAAAAGGATCAGCCATGATTGAATGGCATTGCAGACTTGATGGGCCAAATGGCCTAATTCTGTTCCTATGTCTTATGGTCTTCCCCATGACTGTGTGCATTTCCTCCAGGTGCTCCAGTTTCCTCCCACATTGCAAAGACATACAGGTTAGGGTTAATGACTTGCGGGCATGCTATGTTGGCAGTGGAAACCTGTTTTCCAAAACGCCTTGGTGTAATCAGAGAGATAAAAAGCAGGCCTTCAATGCATTCTGTTAGAGATTAGAGTGGACCTGGAGAGGATGTTTCCTATAGTGGAGGGAATCTTAGACCAGAGGACACAACCTCACAATAGAGGAACATCCATTTAGAACAGAGATGAGGAGGAATTTCCTTAGCCAGCGTGTCGTGAATCTTTGGAATTCATTGCAACAGGTGGCTGTGGAGGCCACGTCTTTGAGTATATTTAAAGTGAAGACTGATAGTTTCTTGATTAGTCAGGGTGTCAAAGATTTCAGGGAGAAGGCAGGAGAATGGTGTTGAGAGGGATAATAAACCAGCCATGGTGGAGTTGCAGAGCCAAATGGTCTAATTCTGCTCCTATGTCTTATGGTCTTGTGGACTTTTCAGGAGTTATGTGAATTTTATGAATGTAGCAGATATTAATTTAAACGAGAACCAGTCTCCTGATCTTCATGTAAATTGCGTGCAGTAACCAGTTTGAAGTTAAAGGATGGCTTTGTAAACCAACAGCTGTCTCGAGAACCCAAGCTGCTGACCCATAGCAACTGGCAAGATGCTAAGAAATACGTTAACACAAGGTATTTGAAAAAGTTGTAAATACCTGAAGCTCACACTGATTACTGTGGTACACCATTTATTACCATTCCTGTTGCAACATGTCGATCCTTGGCCTCTTCTACATGATAAGCTACTCTCAGGTTGGAGGAGCTGCATCTCAAACTCTGTCTAGGAAGCCTCCAACATGATGGCATAAGCACTGATTTCTCCACCTTGCAGTAATTATTTTCCCTTCCCTCCTTTTCCATTCCCCACTCTGGCCTCTTCCCTTTTCTCCTCACCTGCCAATCATCTCCCCCTGGTGCTCCTCCTCCGTCCCTTTCTCCCATGGTCCACTCTCCTCTCCTATCAGATTTCTTCTTCTTCAGCCCTTTACCTTTCCCACCTATCACCTCCCAGCTTCTTACTTCATCACTCCTTGCCCCACCCACCTGGCTTCACCTATCACCTTCTAGCTTGTCCTCCTTCCCCTCCTCCCACCTTCTAATTCTGTCATCCTCCCCCATCCTTTCCAGTCCTGCTGAAGGGTCTCGGCACAAAACGCCGACTGTTTATTCATTTCCATATACAGTATGCTGCCTGGCGTACTGAGTTCCTCAACACTTTGTGTGTTTCTCACCATTCCTTTCATCTTGCTCACCAGGTAAGGATTCACATCCCCAGTCTTCCTGAAACCCTTATTCCTCTACAATAACCTTTGACATAGATTGTCATAGACGGGGAGGCGGGGGGGGTGGGTGGGTGATGTTGTGCAGTCAAGCTCCCACAACCTATTAAATGCTCCCAGTGGTGTTGATGCACCATCAATAACTCTCGGAGACATGAGGTGAGAAATAGGCTTTAATTGGCTGGAAGAAAGAACAAGCAGCAATTGACCACCACACAACATCCTGGAGACTGAGGCCGGGGCGGTGTCCCCAATCGCCTTTATACCGGGGTCTGTGGGCGGAGCCACAGGAGCAGTCAGCGGGGGGGGCGTGTCCAGACAGGTATATGTAGTTCACCACATTCACCCCCCCCCTTTGTTTTAAAAGAGAGTTCCCATGGGGCGAAGTTTCTTACAAGTATATTTACAGGTTAAATCTATCAGGTGGTTGAATCTGTCGCTGCGATCTACGTAGCACCGGCTGTGATTGCACCGGAGACGGTGGTTGTGCTGGTTCCGGCCTAACTGGAGGTGTCAGCCCACTAGGCGTCAGTGATCCCTCATGCGTGTGCGAGGCACCTGGTATATGCGTGTGCGAGACGCCCGGTATAGGAGTGTCGTGAGGAGTCTGTGTAGGGCTTGGTGTGCGCGGTGTCACCTCGGGTACAGGGTTCATAGTTACCGTGGAGTTTTTGGGGTAGTGGTCTGCTGCTCCTGCGGGCGCCAGGTCGCGGATGGAGACTGTGTCCTCCCACCCATCAGGTAAAACCACGTAGGCATACTGGGGGTTTGCATGTAGTAGGTGAACCCTCTCGACCAGCGGGGAGTATTTATTGCTCTTCGCATGTTTCCGGAGCAGCACTGGCCCTGGGGACGTCAGCCAAGCTGGTAGGGTGGTCCCAGTGACAGACTTCCTGGGAAAAGAGAATAGGCGCTCGTGAGGGGTTGCATTGGTGGACGTACATAACAGGGAGTGGATGGAGTGGAGTGCCTCGGGGAGGACCTCCTGCCATCGAGAGACCAGCAACCCTTTTGACTTAAGGGCTAAAAGTGTGGCCTTCTGCACTGTGGCATTCTCCCTCTCCACCTGTCCATTTCCCCGGGGATTATAGCTCGTGGTCCTACTAGTAGCAATACCCCTAGCCAGCAGGTACTGGCACAGATCGTCACTCATAAAGGAGGACCCTCTATCACTGTGGATATAGCAGGGATATCCGAACAGAGTGAAGAGCTGGCGCAGGGCTTTTATGACGGACGTGGCAGTGGTGTCGGGGCAGAGGATGGCAAAGGGGAACCGCAAGTACTCATCGATAATGTTGAGAAAGTAGACATTGCGGTCGGTGGAGGGAAGGGGGCCCTTAAAGTCGACACTCAGTCACTCAAAGGGGCAGGTGGCCTTGATAAGTTGTGCCTTTTCAGGATGGTAGAAGTGCAGTTTGCACTCAGCGCAGACTTGGCAGTCCCTGGTCATCATCCTGATGTCCTCAAGGGAGTAAGGCAGGTTCCGGGCTTTCACGAAATGGTAAAATCGGGTGACCCCCGGATGGCAAAGATCTGCATGGAGGGCGTATAGCTGGTTGAGCTGTGTGCTGGCGCACGCTCCCCGGGATAGGGCATCAGGGGGCTCATTGAGCCTTCCAGGCTGGTACAGGATATCATAGTTGTAGGTGGAGAGTTCTATTCTCCACCGCAAAATTTTATCATTTTTGATTTTGCCCGCTGTTGGTTGCTGAACATGAACGCAACTGAGCGCTGGTCGGTCAGCAAGGTGAACCTTTTGCCGGCGAGATAGTGCCTCCAGTGCCTAATAGCTTCCACTATGGCCTGGGCTTCTTTCTCCACCGCGGAGTGCCGAATTTCAGGGCCCTGAAGGGTACGAGAAAAGAATGCTACTGGCCTGCCTGCCTGATTGAGGGTAGCGGCAAGCGCGAAATCGGAGGCGTCACTCTCTACTTGGAAGGGAATGGTCTCATCCACCGCATGCATCGTTGCTTTGGCAATGTCCCCTTTAATGCGGCTGAAGGCCGCGCGGGCCTTGGCTGAGAGAGGAAATGTGGTGGACTTGACCGGGGGCGGGCCTTGTCTGCGTAATGGGGGACCCATTGGGCGTAATAGGTAAAGAAGCCCAGGCACTGTCTGAGGGCTCTGAGGGTGGTGGGAAGAGGGAGTTCTAACAGGGGGCGCATACGGTCGGGATCAGGGCCAATGACCCCATTCTCCACGACATACCCAAGGATAGCGAGTTGGGTGGTTCCGAACACACACTTGTCCCTGTTATAAGTAAGGTTCAGGGCTTTGGCCACTTGGAAGAATCGTTGGAGGTTGGCGTTGTGATCTGACCAGTCGTGACCACAGATGGTGATATTATCCAGATAGGGAAATGTGGCCTTCAGTTGGCACTGGTCCACCATCCGGTCCATTTCCCTCTGGAAGACAGAGACACCAATTGTGACACCGAAGGGGAAGCGCAGGAAGTGATAGAGCCTGCCGCCCGCCTCAAAGGCGGTGTAGGGGCGGTCCTCTGGGCGGATGGGGAGCTGGTGATAAGCGGATTTCAGATCTACGGTCGAGTACACCTTGTACTGAGCTATCCGGTTGACCATATCCGCGATGCGGGGTAGGGGGTACGCGTCAAGCTGCATGAACCTATTGATGGTTTGACTGTAGTCCACGACCATCCTATTTTTCTGCCCAGTCCGAACAACAACCACCTGGGCCCTCCAAGGGCTTGTGCTCGGCTCAATGATCCCCTCCCTGAGCAGCCGCTGCACCTCTGACTGAATGAAGGCCCTGTCCCCTGCGTTGACCTCCTGCTTTTAGTTGCCACAGGTTTACAGTCAGGGGTCAGGTTGGCGAACAGCGGTGGGGGAGGGATCTTGAGGGTGGAGAGGCTGCAAGTGGTGTTGGTAGCGTGGCTGTCGGCATGGTGCTGGGTGGGATGTGCAGGTCGGTGTGTGTGTGTGGTCAGTAGCGCGGTATATGACGAAGTCCCACAAAACTGAGGATTCCTGACAGTGAGTGGTGGGAGGGGCCCGTCATATGCCATATTCACACTTTTTAGGTGGCTCTGGAAGTCCAGCCCCAATAGTACAGGCGCACACAGTTGAGGCATGACCAGTAGCGCAAAGTCCCGATATTCTGTGCCCTGTACCACCAATGTCGCTACACAACCCACCCGGATGTCTGTGGGATGAGACCCAGAAGCCAAGGTGATCTTCTGACGTGCCGGCCATGTCACGAGTCCACAGCGTTTCACTGTGGCTGGGTCAATAAAACTCTCAGTGCTGCCCGTGTCAAACAGGCAGCTAGTCCTGTGCCCCTCCACCAGGATGTCCATCATTGACCTTGCAAGCTGGTGTGGGGCGCTTTGGTCAAGGGTTACGGAGGCCAGAGTTGAACCGCCGTCTTGGTGCCCGGTAAACACCCGTGGGTTGGAGGTAGGGCGAGGTGGCGCCGACAAAGATGGCCGCCCCCATGCCTCACACGCAGCGCTGCCCGACCCCGCTCGTGGTTTAGACTTACAGACCTTGGCAAAATGGCCCTTCTTCCCACAGCTGGAGCGGGTCGCTTCTCGGGCCGGGCAGCGTTTTCGGGGGTGCTTTTCGAGTCCGCAGAAGTAACACTGCGTGGACTTGCGACTGGCAGCAGCTGTGGTTGGGTTCGGGGAGTACGTGGACTCGCGACTGGCAGCGGCGGTGGTGAATTCGCTTGCGGGAACCGTCAGCAGCGGGGTCTGAGGTGTCCACGGAACCGGCGGGGGATTGCGCAGCTGGACAGCATCAGCGTTGTGCAGAGCAGCCTCCAGCATGTCGGCCGTCTCGATCACCAAGTGTAAGGTAAGATCGGCATTTTCCAGCAGCCGCTGGCGCACGTACACTGACCTGATCCCCGTAACAAAGGCGTCTCATACTAGCAGCTCCACATGCTGTTCCGCTGTCAGTCCCTTGCAGTCGCAAGCTCGCACGAGTGTCTGTAGGGCTCAGAGAAACTGCCCGCTCGACTCGTCGGTTCACTGTCGCCGTGTCGCTAAGCAATGTCCTGCGTAGACAGTGTTCACTGGCCGCAGGTACTGTCTTTTGAGGGCATCCAGTGCCCCTTGGTAGGTCGGCAGGTCCTTGATAAGGGAGAATACTTTCGGACTTACTCTGGAAAGGAGGATTTTGTACATTGTGGCAGGCTCAGTCACTGGAATCGCTTCCAAGTATGATTGGAAGCATGCAAGCCAGAGTTCAAAGGCAAGAGCTGCTTCTGGAGTTTGGGGGTCCAAGTCTAATTTTTCCGGACGTAAAATACTTTCCATGTTTTAAAACTTCCAGCCAATAAAATTGATGCACCATCAATAATTCTCGGAGACGTGAGGCGAGATATAGTCTTTTATTGGCTGGAAGAAAGAACAAGCAGCAATTGACCACCACACTACATCCTGGAGACTGAGGCCGGGGCGGTGTCTCCAATCGCCTTTATACCGGGGTCTGTAGGAGGAGCCACAGGAGCAGTCAGCGGGGGGGCATATCCAGACAGGTATATGTAGTTCACCACAGGTGTGAGTCTCAAATAGCCTCTGACAACCAAGTCCAGCTCCTGGCCTTCACGTGTGGCTCAGCTACTAAGCCCAACTGAACTGTTTCTACTGACAGGCAAAGGGGCAAAGGCGGGTGACTGACGCCTTCAGACCAGTCGCTTCGGGCAGATGGGGCTTGTCAATTGTGGTTGGCAGCTCATTTAGGAGAAGGAAAACTCTGATCTCAAACTTCCACTGCCTTGCATCTACACCCACTGACGGGGCAGCTTTGGGACTAAACTCTGAGGAAAATCTCGAATTGGAGTCCCCAGGGCCACCCTACGTTGGGTTCAACACTGACTGGCAATTCCCATGATCCTGCTGGTACCAAACTATATCGGTCTCCGCCGTTCCTCTGGATTCATCAGCTGGGTGGAGAGGGGGAGCCTGTATGGGCAACAGCTTGCTCTCCATATCGTACTGCCCTGGCTTTGTATGTGTAGGGCAGGACGCCGACCAGCGGAGGCCCCCAAACTTGCTCATGATACTCATCAAATGGCTCCTGGAAGTTTAATCATAACATTCCTTCCCCTTGAGACACAAGTTATTTAATATCAGTAACTTAGATTCAGATTCATATCCAGGTTTATCCGTCACATGCACATTAAAACATACAGCGAAATGCGTCATTTACATCAACACCCAACACCGAGGGTCGTGTTGGGACAGGATGCAAAGGCTGCCACACACTCCACTGCCAACATAGCATGCCCACAAGCAGCGGCAGCAACAGCCAAGCAACTGAGAAAAAGCCCCCGCCCCCCCCACCCACTCAGTCAGGCCTCCAGTCCTTGGCCCTGGCCTCTCATGTTGTCAAAGCTGAGAAGCAAAGGAAGGAAAGAGAGTTTTACCGTCAAGAGTGCCCTGACCAGCTGCATCACCGCCTGCCAGAGGAATCCGACCGCAAGTCCATTGGCATTATCATCATAGTGCGCGATGAGACCTGGGTGGTGACAGAGAGTTCGGAAATCCTACAGCCTGGGGAAGAAGCTGTTCCCACTCTAACAGTTCATTGTTCTAATGTTGCAGTGCCTCCCGCCCGATAGTTGAGGGGGGGGTGGTCAGAGAGATTGTTGGACAGGTGGGAGGGATCACTGACGATGCTGAGAGCCCTGTGTATGCAGTGCTTCTGACAAATACCTCTGCTAGATGGAAGAGAGACCCCAACGAGCCTCCCAGCAGTGCTCATAATTCGTTGGAGGGACTTGCAGTTAGATGCCTTGTATTTCCAGTGCCACGCGATGAGGCACCTGTTTCAGACAGAATTTATGGTGTTCCTGTAAAAAATACTCAAATAGTGGTGGTGGGTGGGGGGTGAGTGCTCACTCAGCTCAGTCTCCTCAGGAAGAGGATATGCTGCTGTGCGTGACAAGCAAGAAGAAACCAATCCCAATTTTCAACATCATCCTGGAACTAATAGATAAAAGTTCTAATATATACAAAGAAGAAAAAGATAAGATGCTGATTCATAACCTCCCAGAGGAGAGAAGGGACAACAAAAAGAACATAATCTGACCTTGCAGATTGTGAGAAAAAGAGGCCAGGTCAACTCAGAAAAGCAAACTGCTCCACAGTGCACGGTCAGAAACTCGGACTGTCAGAGCACACAGCGTTCATGGTTGTTATTTCACAGAAGGGCTTTTGATTTTACCAGAATGAAGTTTCTGCTTTAGGCCCCGTATCTAAGAAAAGATATGTTGGCATTGTAGAGAAGATAGAAGAGTACAGCATAGGAACAGGCCATTCAACCCACAATGTCATACCAAACCAGGTAAAAAGCAAATCAAAAACGCCAAATACTAATCCCTCCTCCCTACACCATGTCCATATCCCCCCATCTTCCTTACATCCACGTGCCTATCCAAACGTCTCTTAAACATCCTTAATGTATTTGACTCTACCACCATACCAGGCAGCACATTCCAGGCACCCACCCCACTCTGTGTAAAAATACTTACCCCTCACATCCCCTTTGAACCCACCCCCTCACCTTCCGTACATGTCCTCTGGTATTCGACATTGCAACCCTGGGAAACGGATGCTCTCTGTCCTCTCGTAATGTTACAAACCTCTCCAGACCTCCCCTCGGCCTCCGATTCTCCAGAGTAGACAGCACAAGTTTATCCAGCCTCTTGTGACAGCACATTCCTTCTAAACTGGGCAGCCTCTCCAAAGCCTCAACATCCTTTCTACAGCGGGGCAACCAGATCTCTACAGAGGAGGCTTACGAGAATTATCTCAGGAAAAAAAGGGTTAACATATGAGGAGTGTTTGATGGCTCTGGGCCTGCACTCGCTGGAGTTTAAGAGAATGATGCAAGATCTTATTGCAGCCTATCGAATATTGAAAGGCCTAGATAGAGTGGATGTGGAGAGGATGGGGGAATCTAGGACCAGAGGGCACAGACTCAGATACAAGGGTGCCCCTTCAGTACGGATATCAGGAGGGATTTCCTTAGCCAGAGGGTGGTGAATCTGTGGAATTCGTTGCCACAGAATGGAAAGATAAAAGGTCAGTGAGGAGAGAGCATGGGCTGGATGGTGGGGATGCTGTTTTCTTGTGGTGGTGTTCCTTGTAGATGTGCTCAATGGAGGGGAAGGCTTTGCCTGTGACAGACACGCACTTTGACAATAAAATGACTTGGACTTTGAACTGTCGGAGGTCATGGACTGTCTCATTGACACTTGATAGGTGAGAAAGGAATGAGGCCTTCAGGCAGGAATTAATGAATGCCTACTGCAGCTTCAACTCCATTTCTCATTCCACAAATACTCTATACTATCTAGAGAGAATTCTAGATCTATCTATAGGGTGGAGGAGGAAGAATTTCATTAACCAGAGGGTAGTGAACCTGTGGAGTTCATTGCCACAGATGGCTGTCAATGCCAAGTCATTGGGTAGGACATAAAGTGGAGGGTGACAGTTTCTTGATTAAACAGGGCGTCTAAAGTCACAGGGGAAAGCAGGAGAGCCAGGATAGAATGGAATAGCAGATTTGAGGGGCCGAATGGCCTAATTCTGCTCCTACATCTCATGGCTTTTTACTGGGGATCAATAATGAATCTGTAGGCAATGGGAAAGAATGAAAATGAGCGGATCACGTGCATGATTGAATGTGGACAGTGAGAAGGACTCGGTGGAAGGCTGATTGCAACACAATCTGTTGGAGGAGCTCAGCAGGTCGAACAGCATCTGTGGGAGGAAAGAAATGTTTTTTTTATTGCTGCCATGCAAGGACCTGCCTTACTTGGATTAAGCCAAAAAATAAATCCAAGATAACAGATAGATTTCAACCATAATTGGTCAGTTCTAAAACTGTGGAATTTAATATCTAAAACTGTTAGGAATGCAACACACACAAAATGCTGGAGGAACTCAGCAGGACAGGCAGCATCTTCGGCAATGAATAAACAGTTGATTTCTCAGGCTGAGACCCCTTCATCAGGACTGGAAAGGAGGGGGTAGGGGCGCCAGAATAAAAAGGTGGGGGGGGGAGAGGAAGGAGGATAGCTCGAAGGTGATAGGTGAAGCCAAGTGGGTGTTAATAACCTACTTAGTTAATCTTGCTTTTAACTAACATCTTCTTGCCTCGCATTCTCATCCTTATTTTTATTTTTTATCATAATGTTTGCACTTTTATCCCATAGTAAAAGCACTTTGAACTACATTGTCTGCATGAAAAGTACTCCGGAAATAAGTTATTATTATATTTATTTTTTCTCAGCTCAAGCTGGCTAAGCTCGAGATACAGGCATAGCCAAGCACACTCATTTCTCAATTGCTAGGAACTTTCAGACCTATTCTAGTGGTGTTTAGTATTGTGGCTTTCTGAAGACTTACACAGATATTACTGTGTAGCCTGATTGTCTAATGCTATTGGGTAGTGACTTTCGGATGATGCCAGTCGTAGGCATGACTATTGGACAATGTATACCCTGTTCATGTTCCATAGGCTTTCAACTGGCGTTTTTCACATGCTGATTTCTATATGTTGTTTGTGTTTGTAACGGCTATATCTATTAAATAAATTGTTCTTGCGTGTTTATCCTGTACTAATATATTCAGATGGTGATTATGGATCGTCCTATCTGTAATAATGGATCTGTAGTGATATAACTTGTAGGACTCTGACTCTAAACTGGGTCAGGATTGTATTTATAGTAAGGTGTGCTGGCTTTTATTTTAAAGCAAGTTTTTGGTGAATGATGTTTGCCACTTGATTGTGCCTGTGTAGCTAACCAGACTGAGTTAAACTGCTGCAGGATCCTGTAACGTGTTGGATTGTTTCTGCTTTCTCTTGGCACTTTCTACATTTATCATCTTGAATGTTTGGTCCTTTATTATGTACTTATTATAATTTTTTGTATTTACCACCAGCTCCAGTTTGCCACAAGGAACCCATCTGCTTCTGGGAAGAGATCTCCAGCTCTGAGCCAGGTGCTCAACACCTCCCTGTCAACATCTATTTGGCTCAGCTCATGAGAAGTCTTCCACAGAGGGTCATGCTCTTCCTTGGTTAACTTTCTTTTCAATAGTGGTATGTCTCATTTTTCTGGGTCTTGCTTTCATTTAAGTTTAGTGGTGTGTACTCTGATTGGAATTGTATATGCTCACGTGGGATTCTGAGTGTTGTTTTATCTGACTGTGCTGTAAATTTTTTTATGTCTGTTATTCCTCTTCCTTCTTCTGTCCTAGGTAATGTTAACCTAAGTGTGTTCGAGTGTCTTTTAAAATTTGTCATTTCGGTTCTTATTTTTCTTTGTGAATTTTCCAGATCAATTTTGGACCAAGATGTTATGCCAAAAGAATATATTATAACAAAAGTGTTTAATCGCCTTTGTTATATTTTTACTATTTAGCTCTGTTTAGGAGATTTTCTTAAACCTTGAAGTAAATTCTGTTGAAAGTTTTCCCTTTATCACAGTAAGATCTATTTTCTTTGCTTGCTGATATCCCAGACAATTATGTGTTTGATATTTATTATTATTAGGCTCCAGAACCAGTGTGAATAATCTCAACTCCAAGCTAATTCCGCAACCCTATAGACTCACTTACAAGGATTCTATAATTCATGTTCTCAATGTTATTTATTTGTAAGACCATAAGACATAGGAGCAAAATTAGGCTATTTGGCCCATCTAGTCTGCTCCGCCCATGAATCAAGGCTAATCCTTTTTTTCCCCTCCTCAGTCCCATGACCCGGCCTTCTCCCCAAAACCTTTGTGGCCATGTCCAATCAAGAAACTTATCAATCTCTGTCTTAAATACCACACAATGACCTGGCCTCCACAGTTGGCTGTAGCAACAAATTCCACCAATTCACCAACTTCTGGCTAAAGAAATTTCTCCACATCTCTATTTTAAATGGACGCCTCTTTATCCTGAGGCTGTGCCCCTCTTGTCCGAGACACCCTCCAGCAAGGGAAATGTCCTTTCCACATCTACTCTGTCTAGGCCTTTCAACATTCAAAAGGTTTCAATGAGATCCCCCTTCATCCTTCTAAATTCCAGCGAGTACAGACCCAGAGCCATCAGATATTCTTTGTATGATAACCCTTTCATTCCTGGAATCATCCTTGTGACAAGCTGTGTCTCGTTGTAACCTGGACTCTCTCCAATGCCAGCCACATCTTTTCTTAGATAAGGAGCCCAAAACTGTTCACAATACTCAAGGTGAGGCCTTCTTTCCATTTAGAAAACAGTCAACTCTTTCATTTCTTCTACCAAAGTGCCTGACCATACACTTCCCGACACTGTATTCCATCTGTCATTTCATTGCCCATTCTTCTAATGTCTAAGTCCTTCTGTAGCCTCTCTACTTCCTCAGAACTACCTGCCTATTGTCGTATCATCTGTAGACTGCAACAAAGCCATCAATTCCATCATCCAGATCATTGACATATAACGTAAAAAGAATCCGTCCAACACAGGCCCCTGTGGAACACCACTAGTCACCAGTAGCCTGACACAAAAAACTACCTTTATTTCCACTCTTCTTCCTGCCAATCAGGTACTGCTTTATCCATGCTAGTACTTTCCTTTAATACTATGGGCTCGTAACTTGTTAAGCAGCCTTGTGTGTGGCACCCTGTCAAAAGCCTTCTGAAAATTCAATAACACAGCATCAACTGATTCCCCTTTGTCTATCCTGCTTGTTAGTTCTTCAAAGAATTCCAACCGATTTGTCAGGGAAGATTTTTCTTTGAGGAAGCCGTGCTGACTATGGCCTATTTATCATGTGCATCCAAGTACCCTGAGACATCATCCTTAACAAGTCAGTCCAACTTCTTACCAACACTGAGGTCAGACTAACTGCCTATAATTTCCTTTCTTCCTCTCTCATGCCCTCTATAATTTCCTTTACTCCACTGTACTATTGATACATCTGACTTCAGCTTCTCCTTTTCAAATTTCAGGTTGAATTCAATCGCAATTCCAGTACATTGCACAATATCCCCAATCCAGAATAATGGTTCAACACCTTCTGACCTCATGTCATCTCTTTCAAATAATTTCATTTCATTTTTTACCTACAGATCAACACTACCTCCTTTGCCTTCCTGTCTGTCTTTTTGATACAAAGTGTATCCTTGGACATTAAGCTGACAGCTATAATCTTTCAGACATGACTCACTGATGGCCACAACATGCTGTAGGTTTTCTATGTTTCTATGAAACGGATACCCACAGAACTTCCATACAAAGATGCTTACAAGGTCCACAATGCACCAAGAAGCGACCAAATGGGTTGTCCCTCTGTATACTTAAAATATCTTGGACGTGATGGCCCAACTGCTCCAAGAACATAGAATTTTGGTTGTGCACAAACCAACAGCAGCATTGAAGAAAAGTATTCTGCAGACCAAAAGAAGGAACCAAACTATTAGACATGAACAATGTGGTCTACAAATGCAATGTGGGGACTGCAGCAAATATTATGTCAGCCGAATGGGGAGAAAACGATCCACAAGGGTCCATGAACATCAACTGGTTGTGAAGCGGCATGACCAACTCTCCCTAGAGTCGCCCCATGAAGTCAAGAGGGGCACAGAGGGGGCATCTGTGAAAGTCATGGTGCAAACGAACACGCAACATGCAAGAGAATTCCTGGAAACATGGTTTTCTGCAAACAATTCTGTTAACATACACATAGACCTTGATCATATTTAAGAGCAGTGCAGGCTAAATTCCAGACCACGATGCATGAAGTTTGCTACACAGCCAATATGAATGAGATTTCTTCCCCATATCACACTTGACTTTCCAAAATAATGACTAATCAGCTGATTGAAAAGTATATAAAGGCCAAGCATACAGAGGGCACACCAGTCAACAACGCACTGACTATGTCTACTGGGATGATGAAACATTTGCCAAAATCAGAGAATATTTCATCCATAAGACCACAAGACGTAGGAGCAGAATTAGGCCATTTGGCCCATCAAGTCTGCTCCACCATTCCATCATGGCTGATCTTCTTTCCCGTTCCTCAGCCTTCTCCCTGTAACCTTTGATGCCATGTCCAATCAAGAACCTATCAATCTCTGCCTTAAAATACACCCAATGGCCTGGTCTCCACAGCTGCCTGTGGTAATAAATTCCACAAATTCACCACCCTTTGGCTAAAGAAATTTCTCCGCATCTCAGTTTTAAAATGGACGTCCCTCTATCCTGAGGCTGTGCCCCTCTTGTCCTAGACTCTCCCACCATGGGGAAACATCCTTTCCACATCTACTCTGTCTAGGCCTTTCAACATTCAAAAGGTTTCAATGAGATGCCCCCTCATCCTTCTAAATTCCAGCGAGTACAGACCCAGAGCCATCAAACGTTCCTCGTATGATAACCCTTTCATTCCTGGAATCATTCTTGTGAACCTGGCCAGCACATCTTTTCTTAGATGAGGAGCCAAAACTGTTCACAATACACAAGGTGAGGCCTCACCAATGCCTTATTAAGCTCAGCATCACATCCCTGCTCTTGTATTCTAGACCTCTTGAAATGAATGCTAACATGGCATTTACCTTCCTCACCACCGACTCAATCTGAAAGTTAACCTTTAGGGTGTTCTGTACAAGGACTCCCAAATCCCTTTGCATGTCAGATTTTTGGATTTTCTCCCCATTTAGAAAATAGTCTGCACAATTATTTCTAACTACCAAAGTGCATGACCTTGCATTTTTCATTTGCCACTTTCTTGCCCATTCTCCTATTCTGTCTAAGCCCTTCTTCAGTCTACCTGCTTCCTCAATACTACTGTTACGTACCCCATAACTGGTTAATGAGCCAGCAGAAATGGACTGATACGTTGGAGTCTGGTGGTACTGTAACTAAAGTGTTTATTAGTAAACTAAGCAATACAGTATCAAAATGCAAATAAAATTATAAAACACGTTAGCAATTGATATATATATTTATACAGAAGTGTAGAAATAAGAATCAAAACCAAGCTCTATCAAAGTCTAGGAGTAAATGAATAGTCTTAAGATAATGCAGAGTTCAGCATTCAGTTCAGTTCAGTTTAAGTTGAGGTAGTTGCTGTTGTGATGTTGGAGAGAGAGAGAGGGAGGGGGGAAGAGAGAGGAGAGAGAGAGAGAGAGAGAGAGAGAGAGAGAGAGAGAGAGAGAGAGAGAGAGAGAGAGAGAGAGAGAGAGAGAGAGAGGGAGGGGGGAGAGAGGGAGAGGGAGGGAGGGAGGGAGGGAGGGGGAGAGAGAGAGAGGAGAGAGAGAGAGGGAGGGGGGAGGAGAGAGAGAGAGTGGAGGGAGAGAGAGAGAGGGAGGGGGGAAGAGAGAGAGGGAGGGAGGAGAGAGAGGGAGGGAGGGGGAGAGAGGGAGGGAGGGAGGGAGGGAGGGGGAGAGGAGAGAGAGAGAGAGAGAGGAGAGAGAGAGAGAGGGGGGAGGAGGAGAGAGAGAGGAGGGGAGGAGAGAGAGAGAGAGAGAGGGAGAGAGGGAGGGAGGAGAGAGAGAGGGAGGGAGGGAGGGAGGGAGAGAGGGAGGGAGGGGGGGGAGAGAGAGAGAGAGAGAGAGAGGGAGAGGAGAAGCAGCTGCAGCAGGCAAACCTTCTGTTGTCTTCTTGTTCGTTGTACTGATGTGGTCATCGGTTATGACCCGTCTGTTCTCAGCTAGACCGTGCTTCCATGGTGGGCTCGTCCCTCTGGCATGAGTGGAAAACCCACACAAGTCCCCCACCGGTCCTGCCGTCACACTGTGAGCCTTGTGACCGATCTCCCCAATTCAGTCCTCCAAGCCCCTACCTTCCTGTGGGTGCACAACACTCTTACAGTGTCTATGGGTGTCTCTGCAGGCCCATCTTTTATCCCCACTGACGGATCCATCAACTCCATGTCCATCAAACTGACCACTCCCCACTGTCCCTCCACAGGAATGTTAACGAGCAAAGAAGTGTCCTTGTAGCAAAAGGTAAATAATCAGTGAAGAAGCCATAATACTAAATCATGTCTCTCTCTCTCTCTTATCTGTATCAGATGCCTCTCCTCTGTTCTCCATCTCTCTCTCTCTCGTTAGCAGCATAGTTCATGGGGGGGGTCAACTCTGGACCCCCATCTCCATCTGGTTCTCTCATCACACATAACACTACCTGCAACCAAGAAAGTATCTGATAAGAGAGGAGAGTGGACCATGGGAGAAGATGAAGCAGGAGGGGACCCAGAGGGAGGTGATGGGCAAGTGAGGAGAAGAGAAGGGGTAAGAGGGGAGAAATTACCAGAAGCTAGAGAAATCGAGGCTTATGTGATTCCCTGCCCTCCTTGTTCCTGTCTCTTACAATGCAGTGATCATGACATCAGTCCAGATTTAACTTGCCGAAACAATGGCATCACTCATTAGGAGAGGGCTGGATGACAATATCAGAGGTAAAACTGGGGAATGTGGCTCTGCACAAAAATTTTAAATCCCTGTGGAGAGACGGATGATGTGGCAAACAGTCTAATATATTTTACTTCTGCTGAGGTTTTCAGAGGTTTGGAAACTCAGTGAGAACTGCAATGAGGCAAAGTTGAAAGTATGACGTATGTTATACACAACCTTGAGATTCATCTCCTTACAGGCAGCCACAAAACAAAGAAACCCAATTAAAACCCACTAAAAGAAAGAGGACTGTCAAACACCCAATGTGCAGGGGGAGAAAACAGATCGTGCAACGATAAAAAGTAAACGAATAACATTCTGACCTGAAATGACAAACGCGACCACAGCCACGAAGCAGTCACAGACAATCCTGAAGCCCGTTAGTTGCAGACCACAGCCTCAGTTCAATGCAGAGATGAGTAAACCTCGCGGAGAATTGAGCTGAGCACCAGCCTATCCCTTACTTCCGACCCCGACACTCTGACCTTCTCAATCTGGCCTGGTGCTTAAATCGGCCAAACCTGGTGTCGTTCCTCGCTTTCAGACCCAGGCCCAGGCCCTGCCGCCTCACCTTGGTTCTGCCTCATTGAAACGCCTCCAAGTCCTCCCCAGCAATGGCCAGACATTAGCTCAGTCTCCACTCTCGGGCCCAGGCCCCACTGCCCTGATTTGGCCTGCTCACACAACACTGCAACCATCCTGCACCTTCGAGACTTCGGTTTACACTGCAAAAATGGCAGATCGTACAGGCGATCAAAAGCTGAACTCCAAATGGGAAATTACAGGCTATTGATTGTAGTGTCGTTTCTGAGATAAAGTCTGTTTACTACAGTAATTTTTTATTTTGTGTGTTTTATTTGCTACCAGCAAGTCATCACCAGCACCATCTTAAACCAGAAAGTGATTCACTACATAGAGAGTTCTTGCATGATCATTCCTCCGAGACTGACATTTTGTCTGCTGTCGAGAGTCACAGAGACTATTGATCAATCACACGGCAGCAGAGGGCCCACACTGGGGTTCTTCCTAATTTAACACGTAGCCCACAGTACAAGACCTCCTGTGGAATGTAAAACGGGGCATATCCCAGATTTGTACATCTCTGGCAATGTTCGAGTTCCTGGATTATACTTGCTGCTCGATTCTGGTCTCAAGAAACTGGCCAGCAAACAGCCAGATAAAGATGGGACTCATTGTAACTCTGACGCCTGCTCAGTGACGTTTACTCCATTATGTGCTGAACTGAGGCCGAGGCTGTGGCCTGCTCCAGACTCCATAATGCTCACCTCCGTTGTGTGCTGAACTGAGGCCGAGGCTGTGGCCTGCTCCAGACTCCATAATGCTCACTCCGTTGTGTGCTGAACTGAGGCCGAGGCTGTGGCCTGCTCCAGACTCCATAATGCTCACTCCGTTGTGTGCTGAACTGAGGCCGAGGCTGTGGCCTGCTCCAGACTCCATAATGCTCACTCCGTTGTGTGCTGAACTGAGGCCGAGGCTGTGGCCTGCTCCAGACTCCATAACGCTCACTCCGTTGTGTGCTGAACTGAGGCCGAGGCTGTGGCCTGCTCCAGACTCCATAACGCTCACTCCGTTGTGTGCTGAACCGAGGCCGAGGCTGTGGCCTGCTCCAGACTCCATAACGCTCACTCCGTTGTGTGCTGAACCGAGGCCGAGGCTGTGGCCTGCTCCAGACTCCATAACGCTCACTCCGTTGTGTGCTGAACCGAGGCCGAGGCTGTGGCCTGCTCCAGACTCCATAACGCTCACTCCGTTGTGTGCTGAACCGAGGCCGAGGCTGTGGCCTGCTCCAGACTCCATAACGCTCACTCCGTTGTGTGCTGAACCGAGGCCGAGGCTGTGGGCCTGCTCCAGACTCCATAACGCTCACTCCGTTGTGTGCTGAACCGAGGCCGAGGCTGTGGCCTGCTCCAGACTCCATAACGCTCACTCCGTTGTGTGCTGAACCGAGGCCGAGGCTGTGGCCTGCTCCAGACTCCATAACGCTCACTCCGTTAATGTGCTGAACCGAGGCCGAGGCTGTGGCCTGCTCCAGACTCCATAACGCTCACTCCGTTATGTGCTGAACCGAGGCCGAGGCTGTGGCCTGCTCTGGCTGCTCCAGGCTCCATGTCTGTGGACTCACTTTTGTTCTAAATACTATTGGCTTACTTCCATTGCTCACAAGATTTATTTTTTTCTCTCTCTCTGCACATTGGATGCTTGTTAGTATTTTTAATGGGTTCCTTGATTTTGTTTGTTCTGTGGCTGCCTGTAAGGAGACATATCTCAAGGTTGTATAATGTAAACGGACTTCAATAATAAATGTACTTTGCCCACTGGTGTTAACCAGAGATTGAACAATGACACACGAGAGATTCTGCAGATGCTGGAAATGGGCTGCCAGCAACAGTGGTGAAGGCGGATACGATAGGGTCTTTTAAGAGACTCCTGGACAGGTACATGGAGCTCAGAAAAATAGAGGGCTATGGGTAACCCTAGGTAATTTCTTAAGTACATGTCCGGCATGGCATTGTGGGCTGAAGGGCCTGTATTGTGCTGTAGGTTTTCTATCTTTCTATGAATGTACAGACTTTCTTGCAGATGCCACTAGAATTGAACTCCAATCTCCGACACCTGGAGCTGTAATAGCATCACACTATCTGCTATGTTATTGTGGTCCCCCAGTGGGCCATCGATGCCCAACCCCCCAGCTACAATCACAGATGTCAGACACTGCACACATTTTAATTAATTGCTTCCATTCCAATAATTACAGAAAAATAATTTTATTTTTAGACATAGTCCACATCAAGATATAAATAGCATTTAAACAAAGTCTACATTGTACAAAATTGCAGCAAATCAATATATACAAACCAGACATTTTCTCTTAAATTATCAGTATAAAACTCTATATAACATACAGCTCTGGAGGTCACAGCCCTGGCAACTGTAGTGGGCACAAGCGAGTGAACGTGGACCAACGTGGGATAGGTGCTAATGTACCACGGGGCACCTCGTTGCATCAATATGCAGTATTGTGAGATGAGATTGTGCAGCTGGAGAAAACTCGTGCTAAACAAGTTCAGTGAGGAGAACGAAGTGCCCAGCCGGAATCAACTTGTATTCAATGAGAGAGCATTGGTGTTTTCAGACTGGCATCCAGCTCACAAGGCATTCTACAGGTTCCCTCGACGATACGTCAACTTCACTTCCAAACACTCATTGTAACAATCTAGAATACAAACAAAAATAATGGCTGTAGTTATCACACCATCTTGAGATTTTCCCCCGTGCAGTTAATCTGACCAACCATTCCAGTTATTCCCCTCCATCTATTACCCCAGTCTAATGTTATGACAGCTTTGTATTGCTCCCTTCTGCAAAGTGCACCAGGCCTACTAAAACAAAACTTCATGCCATCCTAAAAAAAGTTTCTATCACCACCCCACCACCCCCCCCCCCCCCCCAGGTATCATCCTGTGTCGTGTGACGTGGGCAATCATGATCTCATGCCCATGGTCGTTCTTGGCAAATTTTTCTACAGTAGTGGTTTGCCTCTGCCTTCTGGGCCGTGTCTTCACAAGACAGGTGACCCCAGTCATTGTCAATACTCTTCAGAGACTGTCTGCCTGGCGTCAGCGGTCGCATAACCAGGACTCCTGATATGGGCCAGCTACACATATGACCATCCACCACCTGCTCCCCTGCTGCACGTGACCGTGACCCTGATCGGGGGGGGCCTCAGCAGGTACTACTCCTTCCAAGGGTGACCTGCAGGCTAATGGCTTGTGAGGGAAGCAGCACCTTACACTCCTTTGGTAGAGACACCCTCCACCCCACCACGCAAGACAGTTAATCTTTTCATTTCAATCTTTTTTTATTAATTTAAAAGAATACGGATAAATACAAGTGAGAGAAGGTATCTCAAATACATATTTCAATAAAGGTACAAACAAAAATACACACTGTCAAAATCATGTATAGTATACTGAGCCAATATTAAAAAGAACCACAACTCCTCAACAATTCATAGAAAAACGAGACTCAAAATTTCTATTATGAAAAAAAAACCACTAAACTAACCCAAAACAAAAAAAGGAAACTGGGCAGTCCATTTTGAGGATATAATTTTTTTTTTTTTTAAAAAAAGAAAAATCCTTCTGGTCAAATCTAAAACTTCAGGGAAAAGAAAAAAAAATTACCTAAAAAAAGTAAAAAAAAAGAAAAATTAGATCACATGAAAATATTGAATAAAAGGTCGCCAAGTTTGCTCAAAGGGAATAAAAACTTTTTTAGATTTGTTTTTAGAGAACTGTTTAATATCTTTTTCGCAGCTAGTGGATAAATATGATACATCTAATGCACATTTTCTTTTAGATATTTACAAGTTAGGGTTTTTTTTAAAAAGCTATTTGTTACCGAATTACCCATTTGCTCATTTACCAAATATGATAGATGCTATCTTTAAGCTTAAACCACTTTAAAAAGGATTGATAGCCATTATGTATGAACGGCTAATGAATTTATGAATGATGTCTAATGATACGGTTAAACGTGCTTGGGAATTGGAACTTCAGGAGTCACTTTCAGATGATCAGTAGAATAAAATTTATCATTTAGTTAACAATTCATCTATCTGTGCCCGTCACTCCTTGACTCAGTTCAAGATAGTACACAGGGTGCATATGTCAAAAGATAAACTAGCGCATATTTTTTCTAATATAATTCCCACCTGTGACAGATGCAACACTGAGGTGGCTACCTTAACTCATATGTTTTGGTCCTGTATAAAGTTAAATAATTTTTGGAGAGATGTTTTTAAAACGTTATCAAAAGTCATAGGTTTGGACCTACAACCTAATTCATTCACAGCAATCTTTGGGATTATTCCAAAGGAAGCAGGAAGCGTTCCTGTTCTTGCTCAATGCATGATAGCTTTCCCAACTTTACTGGAAGGATCCCAACCCACCGACTGTTTTTCTGGCTCTCCTCCATTATGTCCTGTTTAAGTTTGGAGAAAATTAGAAGCTGGACGTTTGATACATGAAGACAGTTAATCTAGCGACCATTCTAGTCCGCCCAACCCACCTCCATCACTGCACAGTAAACACTTTAAACTACTTTTTATAATGTTGCTTGTATTGTAAACACTGTGCATGCTGCCATTTACGCACATTTGCTCCATATCTGGTCTTTAACATCCAACTTTGTTTTTATATAATTCCTTTATATTAAATGTGGTTTTGTTGCTTGTCACAGCAAATTCCTAATACATGTAAACACACAGCATATGGAGAGTGAAGTTGACCCTCCATTTGCCATATGTATATCATAACACAAGGAAGATTTAATACATGTCATATCAGTCAGATTAAATACTTGTCATAATAAATCTAGTGAGATGGGAACAAGGATCACACACTCAACATTTAAGCAACAGCTTCCCCTCCACCATCACATTTCAGAACGGACAATGAACCCTTGTCCATTAGCTCATGATTTTGCCTTTTGCACTACTCATTCAATCTTTAAATATACATTTCTTATCATAATTATTTGCAATTTTTATGTTTTACATTGTACAGCTGCCACAAAACAATAAATTTAATGCAACATGTCAGTAATATAAATGAGGGAAAAATCTCATTGAAACCCATCAAATATTGAAAGGCCCAGATAGAGTGAATGCCAAGTCATTCAGTACATTTACAGCAGAGTTGGATAGGTTCCTGATTAGTCAGGATGCCAAAGGGTGCAACGAGAAGGCAGGAGATTGAGGGTGTGAGGGAAAAAATAAGCAAATATTGAACGGCAGAGCAGACACGATGGGCTGAATGGCCCAATGAGTGGACTTTGTGATGACTCCAAGGTCACTCAGGGACCGGGTCTTCCACTCGCTCACTCACTCGGGAACCGCGTCTTCCACTCACTCGGGAACCGCGTCTTCCACTCGCTCGCTCACTCAGGAACCGCGTCTTCCACTCACTCAGGAACTGGGTCACTCAATCACTCAGGAACCGCATCATCCACTCACTCACTCACTCACTCAGGAACCGGGTCACTCACTCACTCAGGGACCGCGTCTTCCACTCGCTCACTCACTCACTTAGGAACCACGTCTTCCACTCACTCACTCACTCTCTCAGGAACCGGGTCACTCACTCACTCGGGAACCGCGTCTTCCACTCGCTCACTCACTCGGGAACCACATCACTCACTCACTCGGGAACCGCGTCTTCCACTCGCTCACTCACTCACTTAGGAACCGGGTCTTCCACTCGCTCACTCAGGAACCGTGTCTTCCACTCGCTCACTCAGGAACCGCGTCTTCCACTCACTCACTCACTCACTCAGGAACCGCGTCTTCCACTCGCTCACTCAGGAACCGCGTCTTCCACTCGCTCACTCACTCACTCAGGAACCGCGTCTTCCAGTCGCTCACTCAGGAACCGCGTCTTCCACTTGCTCACTCAGGAACCGCGTTGCCACTCGCTCACTCAGGAACCGGGTCACTCACTCACTCGGGAACCGGGTCACTCACTCACTCGGGAACCGCGTCTTCCACTCACTCACTCACTCAGGAACCGGGTCACTCACTCACTCGGGAACCGCGTCTTCCACTCACTCACTCGGGAACCGCGTTGCCACTCGCTCACTCACTCAGGAACCGCATCATCCACTCACTCACTCACTCAGGAACCGGGTCACTCACTCACTCAGGGACCGCGTCTTCCACACGCTCACTCACTCACTTAGGAACCACGTCTTCCACTCACTCACTCACTCTCTCAGGAACCGGGTCACTCACTCACTCGGGAACCGCGTCTTCCACTCGCTCACTCACTCGGGAACCACATCACTCACTCACTCGGGAACCGCGTCTTCCACTCGCTCACTCACTCACTTAGGAACCGGGTCTTCCACTCGCTCACTCAGGAACCGTGTCTTCCACTCGCTCACTCAGGAACCGCGTCTTCCACTCACTCACTCACTCACTCAGGAACCGCGTCTTCCACTCGCTCACTCGGGAACCGCGTCTTCCACTCGCTCACTCACTCAGGAACCGCGTTGCCACTCGCTCACTCACTCGGGAACCGCGTCTTCCACTCACTCACTCAGGAACCGCATCTTCCACTCGCTCACTCAGGAACCGCGTCTTCCACTCACTCACTCACTCACTCAGGAACCGCGTCTTCCAGTCGCTCACTCAGGAACCGCGTCTTCCACTCACTCACTCACTCACTCAGGAACCGCGTCTTCCACTCACTCACTCACTCACTCAGGAACCGCGTCTTCCAGTCGCTCACTCAGGAACCGCGTCTTCCACTCACTCACTCACTCACTCAGGAACCGCGTCTTCCAGTCGCTCACTCAGGAACCGCGTCTTCCACTTGCTCACTCAGGAACCGCGTTGCCACTCGCTCACTCAGGAACCGGGTCACTCACTCACTCGGGAACCGGGTCACTCACTCACTCGGGAACCGCGTCTTCCACTCACTCACTCACTCAGGAACCGGGTCACTCACTCACTCGGGAACCGCGTCTTCCACTCACTCACTCGGGAACCGCGTTGCCACTCGCTCACTCACTCGGGAACCGCGTCTTCCACTCGCTCACTCACTCGGGAACCGCGTCTTCCACTCACTCACTCACTCGGGAACTGCGTCACTCACTCACTCGGGAACCGCGTCTTCCACTCACTCACTCACTCGGGAACCACATCACTCACTCACTCGGGAACCGCGTCTTCCACTCGCTCACTCACTCGGGAACCACATCACTCACTCACTCGGGAACCGCGTCTTCCACTCACTCACTCGGGAACCGCGTCTTCCACTCGCTCACTCACTCGGGAACCACATCACTCACTCACTCGGGAACCGCGTCTTCCACTCGCTCACTCACTCGGGAACCACGTCTTCCACTCGCTCACTCACTCAGGAACCGGGTCACTCACTCACTCGGGAACTGCGTCTTCCACTCGCTCACTCACTCACTCGGGAACTGCGTCTGCCACTCGCTCACTCACTCGGGAACCGCATCTTCCACTCGCTCACTCACTCGGGAACCGCGTCTTCCACTCGCTCACTCACTCAGGAACCGGGTCACTCACTCACTCGGGAACCGCGTCTTCCACTCACTCACTCACTCAGGAACCGGGTCACTCACTCACTCAGGAACCGCGTCTGCCACTCGCTCACTCACTCGGGAACCGCGTCTTCCACTCGCTCACTCACTCAGGAACCGGGTCACTCACCCACTCGGGAGCCGCGTCTTCCACTCGCTCACTCACTCGGGAACCGCGTCACTCACTCACTCGGGAACCGCGTCTTCCACTCACTCAGGAACTGGGTCACTCACTCACTCGGGAACCGCGTCTTCCACTCACTCAGGAACTGGGTCACTCAATCACTCAGGAACCGCGTCATCCACTCACTCACTCAGGAACCGCGTCTGCCACTCGCTCACTCACTCTCTCAGGAACCGGGTCACTCACTCACTCGGGAACCGCGTCTTCCACTCGCTCACTCACTCAGGAACCGCGTCTTCCACTCGCTCACTCAGGAACCGCGTTGCCACTCACTCACTCAATCAGGAACCGCGTCTTCCACTCGCTCACTCGGGAACCGCGTCTTCCACTCACTCACTCACTCAGGAACCGCGTCTTCCACTCACTCACTTACTCAGGAACCACGTCTTCCAGTCGCTCACTCGGGAACCGCGTCTTCCACTCGCTCACTCGGGAACCGCGTCTTCCACTCGCTCACTCACTCGGGAACCGCGTCTGCCACTCACTCACTCACTCACTCGGGAACCGCGTCTGCCACTCGCTCACTCACTCAGGAACTGGGTCACTCACTCACTCACTCGGGAACTGCGCCTTCCACTCACTCACTCACTCGGGAACCACGTCTTCCACTCACTCACTCAGGAACCGCGTCTTCCACTCACTCACTCAGGAACCGCGTCTTCCACTCACTCACTCAGGAACCGGGTCACTCACTCACTCAGGAACCGTGTCTTCTACTCGTTCACTCACTCAGGAACCAGGTCACTCACTCACTCAGGAACCGCGTCTTCTACTCGCTCACTTACTCGGGAACCGCGTCTTCCACTCGCTCACTCACTCGGGAACCACGTCTTCCACTCGCTCACTCACTCGGGAACCACGTCTTCCACTCGCTCACTCACTCGGGAACCACGTCTTCCACTCGCTCGCTCACTCTGGAATTGCATCTTCCACTCGCTCGCTCACTCGGGAACCGCATCTTCCACTCGCTCGCTCACTCGGGAACCGCATCTTCCACTCGCTCGCTCACTCTGGAATCGCATCTTCCACTCACTCGCTCACTCGGGAACCGCGTCTTCCACTCACTCGCTCACTCGGGAACCGCGTCTTCCACTCGCTCTCTCACTCGGGAACCGCATCTTCCACTCACTCGCTCACTCGGGAACCGCGTCTTCCACACTCACTCACTCGGGAACCGCGTCTTCCACACTCACTCACTCGGGAACCGCGTCTTTCACCACATGGATTTGCCACGTTTGCTTTGCTATTCTACGAACTGGCTGATCCAATCGATAGTTAAAATATTTTAAAATTACATTCAAATGATTAAAATTGTGCATTCTAAATGTGCATCAGAATGTTTTGAGGATAAGGAGGAATTTCTTCACACAGACGGTGGTGGGAGTGTGGAATAAGCTGCCGGGAGAAGTGGTGGATGTGGGTTCAATTGCAACAAAGAGAAATTTGAATAAGTACTTGGAAGGGAGGGATGTGGAGCTATTATCCAAGCGAGGATCGATAGGACTAGGCAGATTAATAATTTGTCACAGACTAGGTGGGAAGAAGGCCTGCTAGACTGGGTAACAGGATCTTCCCTCAGGCTGAGAGCCACCACCAAGGTCTTGGATAGGTATATGGACAGGAAAGGAATGGAGGGTTATGGGCTGAGTGCGGGTCAGTGGGACTAGGTGAGAGTAAGCATTCGGCTCGGACTAGAAGGGCCGAGATGGCCTGTTTCCATGCTGTAATTGTTATATGGCTGTATGGTCTTGTCACTCGGACAGCGGGCTACTTGCTGTTTACCCATGCATGCACTACATACATTTTGAATTACATTTTATTTACTTATTTGTGGTAATATTTTGACTTGTGTGCTGTGTGGATGGGTGTACAGTGGTCCAGAGGAACATTGTTTCAATTAGTTTTATCTATGTACAGTCAGACACCACTACACTTGGATCTCACCTTTCTGAGCTATGGCCCTATCACTCTCTGACTAATGTTGCTGCATACCTGGTTTTATTTTTGACTGGCCAGTGATCCAGACACTTGATATAAGTCAACTCACTCCCAGGCGAGATTTTTGTGGCTGATGGATTGCTTGCACAGAATGTATACCTGAAAATAAAAATAGCTTAAAGTTAACATGAAGGTGCTTGAACATCTCTCTCGCCCGCCCTTTGCCAGTGAACAGAAAAGGAATGGTCCCACTGGCAGCGTCTGTGCTTTTGTCCATCCGTATTTTGTAGAATGTACAACAGTGCAGAAATTTGGTTTTGCAAAGTGCTAGGAATATTTTATTTTACTTTGATAATAAGTTTACTTCAAACTTTCAAAGATCAAAGTAAGTTTATTATCAAAGTGTGCATGTCACCATATACCACCCTGAGATTCATGTTCTTGCAGGCATTCACAGTAGAACAAAGAAATACAACAGAATAAATGAAAAAGTGCAAAGATTGACAAGGAACCAATGTGCAAAAATGACAACTGTTCAAGTACAAAAAAAAAGAAACAAATAATAATTAATAAGTAAATAATACTGAGAACAAGTTGTCGAGTACGTGAACGTGAGTTTGTAGATTGTGAAATCAGTTCAGAATTGTGGGGAGTGAGGTTATCCTCTCTGGTTCAGGACCTTGATGGCTGAGGGGCCGTAACTCTTCCTGAGCCTGGTGGTGTGGGTCCCGAGGCTCCTGTACCTTCACCCCAATGTCTGCTCTCACCAGAGAGCCTGGCCCAAATGGTGGGCTGTTTTCTTGCAGCAGTGCTCTTTGTAAATACGCCCAATAGCGGGGAGGGCTTTTGCTGTGCTGGACTGGGCTTGCAAAGGGAAGGGTATGAGAGGGGGTGGGGAGGGAGGGTTCACCGATATCTGTGAATGCCAGCAACATTTGGATGTGTCCTTCAAAGGCTGACAAAATGAGAAGGAAAGCAAACAATGCACTTAAGGAAGGCAAACCAGGGTATGACTTACACAGAGAATGAGAGAGCACTGAGGAACGTGATGGACCAGAGGGATCTGGGAATACTGATCCATTCAAAGTGGCATCACAGGTAGATAAGGTCGTAAAGAAAGCTTTTGGCACATTAGCCTACATAGATCAAAGTATGAGTACAGGAGTTGGGATAGTATGTTGAAATTGTACAACTGAGGAACTCAACAGGCCAGGCAGCATCTATGGAAAAAGATAAAGTTGACATTTCAGCCCAAGACGTTGACTGTACTTTTTTTCTATAGACACTGCCTGACCTGCTGAGTTCCTCCAGCATTGTGTGTGTTGCTTGGATTTCCAGCATCTGCATATTTTCTCCTGTTTAAGAGCTCCCCAATCCTTGTACGGCTCCACATATAGATTACCACCCCAATCTTCCAGAGGACCAATTTTGTCACTTGCAATCCTTTTGTTCTTAATATATCTGCCGAAGCACTTGGGATTCTCCTTCACCTTGTCCGTCAGAGCAACTTTGTGCCTTCTTTTAGCCCCCCTGATTTCCTTCGAGTGTTCTCTTGCATTTCTTATACTCCACAAGCACCTCATTTGTCCCTACCTGCCTACACCTGCTATGTGCCTCCTTTTCTTTAACCAGGGCCTCAATCTCCCTCGAAAACCAAGGTTCCCTTAACATGTTATCCTTGCCTTTTACTCTGACGGGCACAGAAAAACACAACTCTCAAAGTTCCATTTTTGAAGGCCTCCCACTTACCAAGTACCCCTTTGGCAGGAAACAACCTGGCCCAACCCCTGTCGTGATGAGGCCAGTCTCAGGTTAGAGGGACAGCACCTTATATTCTATCTGGGTAGCCTCCAAGCGATGGCATGAAGATCGATTTCTCAAAGTTCTGGTAAGGTGTTTCCCCCCCCCCCCCCCCCCCCACCACTTCACCATTCTCCTCTCTCACCTTATCTCCTTACTTGCCCTTCACCTCCCTCTGGTGCTCCTCCCCCTTTTCTTTTTTCCATGGCCTTCCTCCTCTCCCATCAGATTCTCCCTTCTCCAGCCCTGTATCCTTTTCACCAATCAACTTCCCAGCTCTTTACTTCAGCCACCATTTCTGGCTGAGACCCTTCATCAGGACTAGAAAGGAAGGGAGCAGAAGACAGAAGGTGAGGAGACAGGAAGGAGGACAAGCTGGCGGGTGAAAGGCGAGACCAGGTGAGGGGGAAGGTGGGTGAGACCAGATGGGTGGGTGGGGGGAGGGAGGTGAAGTAAGAGCTGGAAGGTGATATGTGGAAGAGCTAGAGAGCTGGAGAAGGAATCTGATAGGAGAGGGCAGTAGACCATAAGAAAAAGGGAAGGAGGAGGGCCACCAGAGAGAGGTAATGGGCAGGTGGGGAAAAGAGAAAGGTTAAGAGGGGAGCCAGAGTGGGGAATGGAAAATGTAAGAGGCAGAGGTAGAGAATTTACTAGTTGGAGAAATCAAAGCTCATAAAACATAAGGAGCATAATGAGACCATTCAGCACAACAAGTCGGGTCCGCCACTTCATCATGGCTGATTTTATTATTCCTCAATCCCATTTTCCTGCCTTCTTCCTGTAACCTTTGACACCCTGAACCTATCAATGTTTAAATATACTCAATGACTTGGCTTCCAAATCTAGCTGTGGCAATGAAGTCCTCAGATTCAGCACACTCAGACTAAAAAAATTCCTTTTCATCTCTGTTCTGAATGGACGTCCTTCTATTCGGACACCGTGTCCTCTGGACCTACGCTCACCCACTACAGGAAACTGTAATGAGTCTGTGCAGGGCACCAGAGAGCATTGGGTGCTGGGCTTTTCAGAGCACCCAAATTGGTTAATTGTTGTTTAAGGACAGTCATTAATCGTTTAGAGTTGCTTGTGCTTATCCCGAGCAACTTGCTCTTCGTAATGCGGTCTCCTGATGCCTTCTGTTTACTGTAAGCTTGTTAATTTTGATAGGCTCAAGGACTCCATCTTATTTACATTATTTAACCAGATGCCTGATTAGCACTAACTGCAGAGTCTAGTTCTGAGAACGTTACCTCTCTCCCTACTCATTGTGAAGGGGGTGTCACGGTCATGTAGCAGTTAGCGCTATGCTACCTAGCGCCGGTGTCTCGATGCCCTAGGAAGATCATACTCACTTCTTCTGCGTTTCCCCAGACTTCACTCGTATCTTCCTTATCTCCAGCTCATTCAGATCTGTGTCCCCATCAGAGGCCGACCCGTACCACAAATTTTTTAAATTTGTCCAAAACGACCACGGTGAGGTGGATTTGTCCCAGCTCAGTTTAATCCTCAGCAAGTCCCCGATCTCCTCCTCCAGGTAGACAAGAAAAGAATGTGTCCTGTTTGCACTAATCTGCTCAGGCCTGAAAGAAAACATTAATCTCAAACTGAGAATAAAACGCGGAACGGTTTGATTTCAATATTTAACAGATATTTGGGCAACTACATGGCTGGGAGGGGTATAGAGGACAATGGTCCAGGTGACGGTCAATGGGATGAGGCAGAATAAGAGCTCAGCACACAATGAATGGGCTGAAGGACCTGTTTCTGTGCTGCAAAGCTCTATAACCATATGAACACCAGCCCTTCAGCCCACAATCTTGTGCCAACCTACTCCAAGATCATACTAACCCTTCCCTCCCACCCAGCCCCCCATTATCTTTCAGCCATGAACCAATCTGAGTGTTTCTTAAATACTCCAAACGTATCTCCCTGTCCCACCACTGCTGGCAGTGCATTCCACATACACTGTGTAGGAAAACTTCTGACATCCCATCCAATTGCCATCCACGTGCTTACGTGCTCTTGTATCTCCATGTAGGTGCTTAAACATTTTAATAAAGGTTTATTACTTTCTAATTTCATCAGGTTTACCTGATGTCCACATTTACCACGACTCTTAATCCTTTAAGGACTTGAGGGAAGATTTAATAGCATTGAGGGATATAGACAGGGTAAATGCAAGTCCAGGAGATGGGGTGTTTTGTTGAAGTTGTACAAGACTTGGTGAAGCCAAATTTGGAGTATTGGGTGGAGTTTAGGTCACCTACCTCCAGGAAAGATGTAAATCAGGTTGAAAGAGTACAGAGGCAATTAACAAGGATGTCGCTGGGACTGGAGGACCCGAGTTATATAGAAATATTGGATAGGTTATGACTGTATCCCTTTTATCCTCAGAATACAGAAGATAAAGTGGAGATTTTATAGAGGTATATAAAGTCATGAGGGGTTCAGAGAGGGTAAATGCTCGCAGGCTTTCCCCACTGAGGTTGTGTGGGACTACAACCAGATGTCATGCGTTAAGGGTGAAAGATGAAAAGTTTAAGGGGAACACAAGGGTAAACATCTTCACTCAGAAGGTGGTGAGAGAGTGGAACGAGCTGCCAGCACAAGTGGTGCATGCGAGCTCGATTTCAATGTTTTAGGGAAGTTTGAATAGGTACCTGGATGGGAGAGTACGGAGGGCTATGACCCCGGTGCAGGTCGATAGAGTCGGCAGTTTAAATGGTTTGCATGGACCAAATGGGCCTGTTTCTGTACTGTACTTCTCTATGACTCTATGGCTGTTTTCCACTGAGGTTGAGTGAGACCAGATCTAAAGGTCATAGGCTAAGAGTGAAAGGTGAAATGTTTAAGGGGAACATGAGGGCGAATTTCTTCATTCAGAGGGTGGTAAGAGTGTGGAACGAGCTGCCAGCAGAAACAGTGGGTGCAAGTTCGATTTCAACATTTAAGTGAATGGGGGTTTGATTTGAATATTTATGGTCAAGGTGCAGGCAGATGGGACTAGACAGAACAACTGTTTGACACAAACTAAATGGGCCGAGGGGCCTGAGTCTCAGCTGTAGGGGTGCAACCACTCAAGTCGAGTAGATTCCAAGATGGTGTTGGCGACACTTGGCAATGTTGTGTGGGCGGCTCAGGTCCTCCAGGTATGATTCTGAGCTACTGTCATTGGAAAGTACAGCCTGCGACTTCCCTTTACAGGACAGTTGTCCACCTGGTTGTGTGCGCTTTTCCATCGATTCTATCATGGTTTCTTTGTAGTTACTGTGAATGCCCACAGTAAAATAATCTCGGGATAGTGTATGGTGACATATACGTAGTTTGAAAATCAACTTACTTTGAACTTTCTGTTCTCCTAAAGGTCCAGTGTGCTCTATGACAATGGAGAATTTCAATTTGGACAAGTACATGGGTGGGAGGGGCACGGAGGGCTATGGTCCAGGTGCAGGTTGATGGGACTAGGCAGATTACTAGTTTGGCATGGACTAGATGGGCCAAAGGGCCTGGTTCTGTGTTGTACAGGTCTAAACACATCCCTGCACCTCCCAGTCAGGTTTCAAACACACCACCTTACTCTACGTACATTTCAATGCTGGTACTCCTGCTGTCGAGTGCAGTGCCGTAGAAGTTGACATTCATTTTGGGGTTGGAGTCCTCTGTTGCCTTTGTGCTGAATAAGTGCATCTTTAGCTGATAGTGGAACACTGAAAAAGACAAAAAGCAGAGAATGATGTTAATCCCTGAGCAAGCTTCAAGGTTCCTACACAATTCAGCTGTGGACAGATGGTGGGAACAGTTCAGTGCTGTGTTGAGTGAATTCTGGATAACCCTTCATCAGGACCGGAGGGGGAACTGAAGGGGACAAAAAGCCCAGGTGAGGGGTCTCAGCCTGAGAGAGCAACAGTTTATTTCCCTCCATAAATGCTGCCTGATCTGCTGAGTTCCTCCAGCATTTTCCCAGCATCTGCAGAGTCTAAGCACAAGACCCCCCAGATGCTGGAAATTCAAAGCAACACAGACAGAGTGCGGGAGGAGCACAGCAGGTCCATGGAAACGAATAAACAGTTGACATTTCAGGCCGAGACCATTCCTCAGGACTGGAAAGGAAGAGGGAAGTTGCCAGAATAAGGTGGGGGTGGGAAGGGAAGGAGAATAGCAGGAAGGGAAGCCTTATGGGTGGGGGGGGGTCAGGAAATGGAGTAAGAGGCTGACAGGTGATAGGTAAAGGGCTGGAGAAGGAGGAATCTGATAGGAGAGTGGACCATGGGAGAAAGGGGTGGAGGAGGGGTATCGGGGAAGGTGATAGGCAGGTGAGGAGAAGAGGCCAGAGTTGGGAAATGAAGAAGATGGAAGGGGGAGAGGGACTGATGCACCATCAATAACTCTAGGAGACTGGCAGTGAACGATAGGCTTTTATTAACAGCAAAAAGGGAGCACGACATGTCGGAGACTGAGGGAGGAGCAGTGCCCCAATCGCCTTTATACAGGGGTCTGTGGGAGGAGCCACAGGAGCAGAGGGGCATGTCCAGACAGGCATACATAGTTTACCACAGGGACAATTACCACAAGTTGGAGAAATTGTTATACATAATCTGCAGAATCTCGAGTTTATAACGTAACAGTGGTTGTTTCCCTTACCACAGAAGGAACAGCTTAGGAGAATTAATGGCGCCTAACGGCGACTCCTTTGCTTGCATCTTCAGAAACAGCTCTTGTTCCACCTTTAATATCTCCACCTTTCCCTTTCAGGGCTCTCTTGAAGACCCTGACCTGGAGTCACACACTGACTACGTACGGTTCTTCGAGGGAATGGGACCCACTGTCAGGGTTTCATGACTGGCCGTTATTCAGCACGCCAAGTGATCAGAAGGGCCAAAATCTCAGGGCACTGGAGACTGGCAGGTCAGAGGTCGGTGTCCGGGCAGGAGGTCGGTGTGTTGTGGGAGATGGAAGATCTAAGGCTGTGTGACCAGAGACCCGAGATTTTTGAGCACAGAGCTCAGTAAAAGCGACACAATGGACTTCTAACATCGTAAATCAGCGAGTTGTTTGTTATGTCTCCCCTCTCGCTGTGAAACGGAGATACCCCTTTCTCCCTTATTAGGGAGAGAGAGAGCCTGTGGTATGTCGAATACTGGGTGAACGAGTAGTCTTTGAAGGACTCCAAGTCTGTGTCTTTGCTCACGCTTGAGTGCTCGGTGACGGGTGCCGATGCTTTTTTTTGCCGGTGGGGAGAGGGGGGAATCGTTGCTTGCTAACGCTATGCGCAGGAGGGAGGGGAGCTGGGGGGGGCGGGGACTCTGGGGTTCTAACATTTAACTGTCATTCATTCTCCTCAAATTTTTGTGGATGGTTGCGAAGGAAAAGCATTTCAGGATGTATATTGTACATTTCTCTGACATTAAATGTACCTTTGAACCTTTGAAACAAAGGACCCCACCTTCTCAGTTAACAGGTGCAGGAGGTTTCAACGTTGACAGAATCAGTGGAGTGTCAGGTTTCCCTTCATCTCTCCATTTATTTTACAATGTGGAATGCAGTGAGTAAAGGACAATTTGAGAGGGATTTCCAGCGATCCAGTTTCTTCAGTAACTGTGTACACATAACAAACAAGGCAACCTGGACCCACAACACCCCATCAGACAAGGCAGCAGAGCAGCGTCTCTACATTCGGAGCTGCGTAGGGCTCTCCACTCCCAGTCCAACCACCTTCTACAATACAAAGCATTACGGACATTGCAAGGCATCAGATCACAAGACCCTACAGAGGACAGTAAAAACCACAGGGGATCACCAGGTCCCCCTTCCCTGCCCCCCATCAGTGATATTTACCGGGAGCATTTTATACCAATGCCCCAAAGCATTGCTGACAATCCCCACCATCACCCATCCCACAATCTCTCTGACCCACTGCCATCAGGAAGGAGGTACAGGAGCATCAGGACTGGAACTGCCAGACTGGGGAACAACTTCTTCCCTCAGGCTGTGAGATGAATGAATACCGTCACCACCGAGGTCTCATCACCAGGACAGCAAACTGTTAACCCGTGCTGCGCAATACATGCACTCTGAATTAACTTATTTGTGCAATATTTTGGTTTACGTCTGTGAACCAGAGTGGATAACTTCACTCACCCCAACACTGAACTGATTCCACAACCCATGAACATACTTAAGAAAATGAATCTCGGGGTAGAATATGTACTTTGACAATAAATTTACTCTGAACTTTATGGGGCCCACGGTTATGCCAGACTAGATTCAAGTTTATTTCTCACACGTACATTGAAACATACAGTGAATGCACTGTTTGCATTAACAGCCAACACAACCGAGGATGCGCTGGGGGCAGCCCACAAGCGTCACCACACATTCTGGCACCCAACTTCTCAGCAGAACAACACAGAGGACAGCAAGCAGCAACCAGCAGCACGACAACCCCCCCAAGCACGTACACAATCTCGAACCCCGAGACCCCTCGGTCTCCAAGCAGCAACCAGCAGCACGACAACCCCCCCAAGCACATACACAGTCTCGAACCCCGAGACCCCTCGGTCTCCAAGCAGCAACCAGCAGCACGACAACCCCCCCAAGCACATACACAGTCTCGAACCCCGAGACCCCTCGGTCTCCAAGCAGCAACCAGCAGCACGACAACCCCCCCAAGCACGTACACAGTCTCGAACCCCGAGACCCCTCGGCCTCCAAGCAGCAACCAGCAGCACGACAACCCCCCCCCAAGCACGTACACAGTCTCGAACCCCGAGACCCCTCGGCCTCCAAGCAGCAACCAGCAGCACAACAACCCCCCCCAAGCACGTACACAGTCTCGAACCCCGAGACCCCTCGGCCTCCAAGCAGCAACCAGCAGCACGACAACCCCCCCCCAAGCACGTACACAGTCTCGAACCCCGAGACCCCTCGGCCTCCAAGCAGCAACCAGCAGCACAACAACCCCCCCCAAGCACGTACACAGTCTCGAACCCCGAGACCCCTCGGCCTCCAAGCAGCAACCAGCAGCACGACAACCCCCCCCAAGCACATACACAGTCTCGAACCCCGAGACCCCTCGGCCTCCAAGCAGCAACCAGCAGCACGACAACCCCCCCCCAAGCACGTACACAGTCTCGAACCCCGAGACCCCTTGGCCTCCAGCACACTCAGACACTGGACCTTCGACTTCCCCAGCGTGACTAGCTGGATAACTTACCCTTAAAGGGCATATCTGCCCTCGTCTTCAGGTACATCCTTTTGCTGCGTTTACTTCTGATTTTATTCATATTGTAGCCTAATTTGTTGCAACGGTTCTTCCGGCAGCTGAGGCACATCCCCTTCTCAAAGGTCTTGGTGTCTGGACAGCGATACACCCAGCTCTGCTTGTCCTGATTGAGGATGGAGTCGACAAAGAGATGCACAGAGCGCTCATGCTGACAGTAAACCACTTCACCAAAATCTGCCAACAGAAAAAGGAAAGTAACCCATTACCGAGAGCTGACACTGTGGCCATTCTCCTCCTGCGGGAGCCACCCAGGTACAGATCTATGCACCTACAAGACAGGAGCAGAATTAGGCCATTTGGCCCATTGAGTCTGCTCCACCATTCCATCATGGCTGGTTTATTGTCCCTCTCAAGCCCATTCTCCTGTCTTCTCCCTGTAATCTTTGACACCCTTACTAATCAAGAACTTATCAACCTTCGCTTTAAATATACCCAATGACTTGGCCTCCACAGCTGTCTGTGGTGATGAATTCCACAGATTCACATCCCTTTAGCTGAAGAAATTTCTCTTCTCCTCTGTTCGAAAGGGATCTCCCTTATTCTGAGGCTTTGCTCTCAGCTACTGGACTCCCCCACTATGGGAAACATACTCTCCACATCCACTCTATCTGGCCTTTCAATATTTGATCTGTTTCAATGAGGACTCCCCCCACCCCACCCCCCACCAATTCTTCTAAACTCATCCAGTACTGGCCCAGAGCTATCTAATACTTCTCATACATTAACCCTTTCCTTCCTGGGATCATTCTCGTGAACCTCCTCTGGAGCCTCTCCAATGCCAGCACACCCTTCCTTAGATAAGGGGCCTAAAACTGCTCACAATACTGTGTGGTCTGTCCAATGACTTATAAAGCCTCAGCATTAAATCCTTGCTTTTATATTCCAGTCCTCTCAAAATGAATGTTAACATTACATTTGCCTTCCTCACCACTGACTCAACCTCTTCTTCTATAGCTGGAATTTTTAACTAACTGATGACATATTGACATATCTATATTTAATACTATAAGAGATTATAGACTCAGTTGCCAATTTAAACACCAGCTCAAAACCTATTTATTTAGCCTCACCTTTAACTAACATCTTTGACTTTTATTTTCAAGTTTATTTTTTTTAATTTTATTTTCATGTTTGCAATTTATCCCATTGTAAAACATTTTGAACCACATTGTTTGCATGAAAAGTACTCAATAAATAAGATATTATTACTAATAACTGGTAAATACAGGAGGGGCCCTGTTCTGTGTAATCTGCGTGTACGCTGTAACTGAAATACTCCCATACACATAGCCTTTCTAGACGTGCAGCTGGAATTTTCTTTTATATAATGTTAATATAAAGGGCCGTGCAGTTTTCAAACCCTGTAGACATTTTCTGTGCAGAGCAATGGTTGGTCCACGTGGCTGTCAAACCAATTAGAGGGAACATTGAGCAGAGGATACAGTAACTACAGAACCCTTACTTCCACTGGCTATGGCGTTAAGGACATTGTGAAGACCACAGCCAGGCTGGAAACTGCCGCCATTTGGATAAACATCAATATGACCAATGGGCCGCTCGATGCCGATGCTGACTCCCAGCGTATTGTAGGCAAAAGTATGAAGCACGTCCACAAAGTCTGCATCATCCGGGCAAAGTCGCCTATCTGGGTCTTCACCTTCAAACATGGGGCCAGCTGGATCCAAGCCTGAAATGAAAAATATACACGTTTACTCAAAGAATTACCTGTGATTTAGTCTAGGGATTGGGTTCAGGAGCCACAAGGTAATGTTGCAGCTCTCTAAGATCTCTGTTTAGTTCTGGTTTCCTGATGAAGGATCCCACCCACCCAGCTCATGGACTGTTTGTCCCACTCCCATCAGGGAGGAGGCTACGTAGCATCCACACCAAGACCACCAGACTCAAAAGCAGTTACTTTCCACAAGCAGTGAGGCTGATCAACACTTCCTCCCACTAACCCACCCCTCCACAGCCCCAACCCAAGAGATTCTGCAGATGCTGGAAATCCAAAGATGCTGGAAGAACTCAGCAGGCCAGGCAGCATCTACGGAAATGAATAAACAGTTGACTTTTTGGATCAAAACCCTTCATCGGGGCTCAGTATACAAGCTATCATATGTATTTATATTTATCGTGGTTTTTATTATTATTGTGCTCTTTACCTTATTGTGTTTATGCTGCAGTGGATCCGGAGTAAAATTATTGTGTTCTCCTTTACACTTGTGTATGGAAATGTCATTAAACAATCCTGAATAGGAAGATGTAGATGCTTTAGAGAGGATGCAGAGGAGATTTACCAGGATGTTCCCTGGATTAGAGAGGGTGCAGAGGAGATTTACCAGGATGTTCCCTGGATTAGAAAGGGTGCAGAGGAGATTCACTAGGATGCTGCCTGGATGAGAGGGTACAGAGGAGATTTACCAGGATGCTGCCTGGATTAGAGAGAGTGCAGAGGAGATTCACCAGGATGCTGCCTGGATTAGAGAGGGTGCAGAGGAGATTTACCAGGAAACTGTCTGGATTAGAGAGAGTGCAGAGGAGATTCACCAGGATGCTACCTGGATTAGAGAGGGTGCAGAGGAGATTTACCAGGAAACTGTCTGGATTAGAGAGGGTGCAGAGGAGATTCACCAGAATGCTGCCTGGATTAGAGAGGGTGCAGAGGAGATTCACCAGGATGCTGCCTGGATTAGAGAGGGTGCAGAGGAGATTCACCAGGATGCTGCCTGGATTAGAGAGGGTGCAGAGGAGATTCACCAGGATGCTGCCTGGATTAGAGAGGTTTGCAGAGGAGATTTACCAGGATGCTGTCTGGATTAGAGAGGGTGCAGAGGAGATTTACCAGGATGCTGCCTGGATTAGAGAGGGTGCAGAGGAGATTTACCAGGATGCTGCCTGGATTAGAGAGGGTGCAGAGGAGATTTACCAGGATGCTGTCTGGATTAGAGAGGGTGCAGAGGAGATTTACCAGGATGCTGCCTGGATTAGAGAGGGTGCAGAGGAGATTTACCAGGAGCTGCCTGGATTAGAGAGCATGTTTTATGAGACATAGGAGCAAGATTAAGCCATTTGTCCTGTTGAGTCTGCTCTGCCATTCAATCATGGCTGATCTTTTTAAAGGTTGAGTGAGCTAGGACTTTTTTCTGGAGTGGAGGAAGATGAGAGATGACTTGACAGAGGTGTAGAAGATAAGAGGCTTTGATCCAGTGGACAGCCAGAGACTTTCTCTCAGAGCAGAAATTTGTTAATACCAGAGGGCATAACTTTAAGGTGAATTGAAGGAAAGTACAGGGGGAAGTCTGAGGTATTTAAAAAACAGAGTGGTGGGTGTATTGATTGCCCTGCTGACGGTGGCGAGAGGTAGATGCACGAGAGACATTAAAGAGACTCTCAGATAGGCACACGGATGATAGAAAAATGGAGGTTTATGTAGGTTGAAAATGAAGGGTTAGGTTGAGGTTCGAGTGGGTTAAAAGGTTGGCACAACATTGTGGGCTGAAGGGCCTGTACTGTGCTCTATGTTTGATGTCCATCGTCTCATCACCCTGTTCTGGTCAGGCTCTCAGTGCAAAGGGAGGCAGTTCTTTTGCTGAATGCTCATGTTGTTTGAAAGGGTTAATACTTTTCCCCCAAAATACATGCAGGCTTTTTTCCACTCAGGTTGGGTGAGACTGGAAGTGGAGGTTATAGGTTAAGGATGAAATGCGAAATATTTAAGGGGAACCCAAGAGAAAATTTCTTCATTCAGAGGGCGATGAGAGTGGGTAAAGTGCTGTCTGCTGAAGTGGCGGATACGGGCTCCATTTCAGAATTTACTTCAAGTACACGGAGGGACTGTAGGGCTCTAAGACTAATCACTCTGCACTTCCTTGGGGGTAGTCAGGATATCATGACACCCTTCCTCAGTGAAAGCTCTTCCCATCTGAACCCTAGCAAATTAGCTTTATTTGTCACATGCCCTTCGAAAATTAGCGAGGGCCAACACAGTTCGAGGATGTGCTTGAGTGCCATCTTGCACCTGGTGCTGACTAAGCCCAACTCGTCCGCCTTTGGACTGTGGGCGAAAGCCAGAGAACCCGGAGAACGTACAAACACCTTGCTGACAGTGGTGGTAACTACGCTAGCACTGCAAAGCGTAATGCTAACCATGTCGCCAACAGCAGTCGTACCATATCATTCAACCATCCCAGCTAAGCCTATTACAGCCAATTTTGGCAAATTCTTGGACAAACTTTCCAAACAAAATCATCTCAAAGTAACTAGAAGTTGGAGCACAGGCAAACATTCCATTGAGCTGATTTCAGCCAAAGCCAAATTCTCCTCTGACTAGGACAGAAGAATAAAACCAGGGATGTGTGCACACACGCTGGGGTCGGGTTTCCTCAGATATGCCAATTTCCTTCCACACCCCACAGATGTACTAGATTAGCATGCATCAGTAGTGAAGAAGAATTCAGAAGAGAGACTGATGGATGTCTGAGAAGCAGTTCATTGCGTCACAGGAGTATTTATTTTAATTATTTAGAGATACAATGTGGAACAGGCCCTTCTGGCCTAACGACCGGCATCGCCCAGCGACACACCTATTTCACACTGGCCTAATTGCAGAACAATCTATAGTGACCAGTTAACCAGTACATCTTTGGACTGTGGGAGGAAACACAGTGACATGGAAAACATACAAACGGTGCTAGAATTGAACTCCGAACTCTGGAACGCCCGAGCTGTAACAGTGTCGTGCCAACCTCCACGCTATTGCGGCGTCCGCACAACGTAAAGGAGGGAGAATGGAAGTGCGCAGATAGCCGCGTGGACCTGTCGGCTGATTGGTGGGGGTTAGAGTTCATACCTGTGATTCGTCCAATTCTGTTCCTTGCAGCTTTCCCAGCGAATCCTGCAACGTGGGCACCCAGGCTGTAGCCAATCAAATGCAGCTTCCGAGGGGAAAAACGGGTCTCCTGCTGCAGTGGAAGAATTGTAAACAGAGTGTTAAACAACCGCAGAACATGCAACAGTGAAGCACAGCAGGGTCTTTCACCCGCCGTGCTGTACTGATCTACACACAGTGAGCACACCTGCTCATCAATGCAAATATCTAATCAGCCAATCATGTGGCAGCAACTCAATGCATAAAAGCATGCAGACATGTTCAAGAGGTTCAGTTGTTGTTCAGACCAAACATCAGATTGGGGAAGAAATGTGATCTAAGTGACTTTGACTGTGGAATGGTTGTTGGTGCCAGATGGGGTGGTTTGAGTATCTCAGAAACTGCTGATCTCCTGGGATTTTCACACACAACAGTCTCAAGTTTACAGAGAATGGTGCAAAAAACAAAAACACATCCAGTGACCAGCTGTTCTGTGGACAAAAATGCATTTTTAATGAGAGAGGTCAGAGGAGAATGGCCAGACTGGTTCAAGCTGACAGGAAGACAACAGTAACTCAAATAACCACGCGATACAACAGTGGTGTGCAGAAGAGCATCTCTGAATGCACAACACGTCGAACCTTGAAGTGGATGGGCTACAGCAGCAGAAGATCACAGATGTACACTCAGTGGCCACTTTATTAGGTACAGGAGGTAACTAATGAAGCAGCCACTGAGTATAATTAAGCCTGTTATAGCAAGAGCTGGTAAAACTCTATCTTCCCCAGAACATACTGGTGTAACTCTACACTGCCGTCATCAAGAGCATCCTCACGTCGGCCATTACTGTCTGGTTTGGTGCAGAATCCTCTCACAATGTATGAAAACTCCAGAGAACTGTCAAGGAAAGCAGTAAAAGGCCATTGGCCACAGTCTCCCACCACCGCAGGATTTGTGTACGTCCAAGACAAAGATGTGGGCAGGAAAAATCATTGCAGATGTGACCCACCCAGCAAACTGCTTTTCATAAAGCTCCCTTCTGGAAAGCGCTATAGGGCTATTAAAACAAAAGCTTCACACCATTTTAAGTATTTCTTCGCCCAGACAGTTAATCTGATCAACCATTCTAGTTAGTTCCCCACCCCCTCTATCCCCTGTCACTGCACTGAAAACATTTTAAACCACTTTTATAACACTGCTCATATAGCAAATACTTGCTGGGATTTATGCACATGCTGATCCATATTCATAATTTAATCTCTAATTATATATAATATTCTTATTTATTATTCTCTGAATGTTGTCTTTGTTGCAAGTCACACCCTGACCAACGCACCACAGCAAATTCCTGATACTTGTAAATATACATGGTGAATAAAGCTGATCCTTGATTCTCCAAATAAATGCGTAACTAAATGCATCCCTATTGCCTACACAATATCCAAATTCTCTGCACAATTCATGTACGAGTTTAATAGCATCTAATGGTTAAGGCTACGTTTACTGGCCAGCCTAACCGCCCATAAAGCAGAAAAAAGTATGCAGACGGAAACACCAATGCCCAGGGATGGGAAAGTTGACACAAAACGATGAACAGATACACCCACCCTGCTCATGGACTCTTTGTCCCACTCCCATCAGGGAGGAGGCTCCATAGCATCCACACCAGAACCACCAGACTTTAACACAGTTACTTTCCCCAAGCAGCAAGGCTGATCAACACCTCCTCCCACTAACCCACCCCTCCACATTCCCAACCATCACTACTTTATCATTTCCTGACAGTCACCTTATGTACAGACACTCCTGTGCCTTGTGTTGTGCATATAATCAATCTACGTATATAAGCTATCTTATGTATTACAGTTATTGTGCTTTTTATTATTAATGTGTTCTTTATCTAATTCTGTTTTTTGTGCTGCAACAGACCTGTAGTAACAATTATTTTGTTCTCCTTTACACTGTGTACTGGAAATGACATTAAGCTATCTCGAAATGAAATGCTCTTAGTATTTATTTTTGTTTGCACAATTTGTCTTTTGTATATTGGTTGTTTGACAGGTTTACTTTGGGTTTTCTTTGCAAATTTTATTTCAAGCCTTTATTGTCTGCAAATGCCCACAGGAAAATGAATCTCAAAGCTGTACATGATCGCACAGAGGTACTTTGATAATAAATTTTTACTTTGACTTTGCGATTGCACACTTGAAGACAGATAATTATAGTTTAATTAAACTGAATGCATTAGATTTTGGAGAGGGGGTGTTTACATTCATTGTCCCAGATCATCGCCATCGCAAGGTCAAATGCAGAACAAATCTGCCTCCAGCTCAACCATCACTCCATCTAGGACTGCTTGCTGCTTACATCAGCCATCCCTGCAGCCTGAGAAATTATTTATTTTTAGTTTTATTTAGAGATACAGCACGGAACAGCCCCCTCCGGCTTAACAAGACGTGCTGGCCAGCAACCCACCAATTTAACCCTATCCTAATCACAGGAGAACTTACAGTGACCAACTAACCGATATGTCTTTGGACTGTGGGAGGAAACCAGAGCACCCGGAGAAAACCTACGCAGTCATGAGGACATACAAACTCCTTAGTGTCAGAATTGAACTCTAAACTCTGATGCCCCGATCTTAACAGTGGCGCACGAACCACAACGTTACCATGATGTCCTAACCTTAAGCTGCCTGTGTCAAACTAGACTCTACGCAACCGAGCTAGGAGAGTTCAAAGCCAAGACAGCAGCACACCAATGCTGGCAGCTGAAGCTGGGTGTCATCAAGTTGCAGTGGCAATGGGACAAGTTTGCTGGCTGCCCATCTCCACCTATATATAATTTTTAAATGTTAGAGCTGTTGGAGGGAACAACATTGTGATTGGTTGGCTCTGAGCACCATTTCCTCAGCCCACTGCTTGTGAACAAATCGAAATAAGAGCATGAAAAAAGTTAATGATTCCACCAGACACGGTGAAAGTTGTGCATCCGTGGGATCATAATCACCACCGCTCATCAGTACTGATCAAAAACAGAAAGCCATTGCACTGACGTATGTGCCCACTAAATGAGGTAAAGATTAAAGTCTTACACACTGCAGGCAGATAAAACCACACATCAAAGCAACAGAATGAGGCTATTCAGCCCATCGAGCCTGCCCTACCATTCAATCATGGCTAATTTATTATCCCTTTCAATCCCATTCTCCTGCCTTCTCCACATAACCTTTGACACCCTGAGTAAACAAGAACATATATACCTCAGTTTTAACTGACTTGCCACCACTGCTATCTGTGACAATTAATTCCATAGGTTCAGCTCCGGCTAGCTAAAGAAATTTCTCACATCTCTCTTCCAAATGGACGTCCCTCTATCCTGAAGCTGTGCGGTCAGGTCCTAGACTTCCCCATGGTAGACAGCATCCCTCCACGTCCATAATATCTATCCCTTTCAATATTTGTTGTTTCAATGAGATCCACCCACCCATTCTTCTGTGCTTCAGTGAGTACAGGATCAGTAAAAACTGCCCAACACATCACCAGCACCAGCCTACTCACCAACAAGGACACATGTACAGGAAGGTGCCGGATAAGAGCCAGTAAACATCATGAAGGATCCTACCCACCCTGCTTGTGGACTGTTTGCCCTCCCCCTCCCATCAGGGAGGAGGTTACACATCATCCATATCAGGACCACCAGACACAAAAACAGTTCCTTTCCCCAAGCAGTGAGGCTGATCAGCACCTCCACCCACTAACCCACCCCTCCACACCCCCAACTACCACTACTTTATCATTTCCTGTCAGTCAGCTTATGTACAGACACTCCTGTGCCTAGTGTCACTTTATGGACATACAATCTATGTATACAAGCTAAATATGAGAGATTCTGCAGATGCTGGAAATCCAGAGCAACACATATAGATTGCTGGAGGAACCCAGGTCAGGCAGCATCTACAGAAATGAAGAAACAGTCAATGTTTCCGACCAAGACCCTTCTTCAGGGCTTGGTATAGGAGATATCTTATTTATTCAATATACAAGGTATCTTATGTATTTCTATTTATCGTGCTTTTGTTATTATTGCATTCTATACCTTATTGTGACTTTCTGTGCTGCATTTGGTCTGGAGTAACAATTGTTTCATTCTCCTTCACAGTTGTGTACTGGAAATGACATTGAATAATCTTGAATCTTCAAACGCTCCTCATCTATTATTTAAGTTAATTGACTATCTAGGTGCAATACTCCATGCGCTGAATCATATCAAACAGAAGCAGATCACAAAGGAGAAAAGGGCATTTCTTGGCTTTTCTCCTCCGAGGATTACACCCTTGCCGTGGTTTGGAGCGTGCGTGCCTCAGTGACCCACAGAGCTCTGTTGGCTGGAGTCAGGGCTTTTATGCTTTTGCTCTTGAAAGGGTCACCCATCCAAACAGGTCCAAGGGTAGAGGCCAAGCTAAGAGTAGTCCATTGGACCTCCAGGTTCAGGGTTACAGCTCAGGGCTAACAATCCTGAGCGGTAAAACTAAATTGTTATGGAAACAGCAATGAAGAATCCTTCTACATCTGAGTGCGACGGTATTCCTGAGTCTCCACCCGGGATTTGCACGGCTGACAGTGGTGAAAACGGAAAGGAAGTTGCTGACAGGATGTAGGAAGTCCTGAACACTGCTAGAGATGGAGGATCTTCACTGCTGCCCTAAATACCAGCAGTTTATCAGCAACTCAGGACTTTGCTTTCCAGATGTTATAGGTAAAGGATTGTCAACATTCCCCTCCTTTCTATCATAGGCTAATGATTAGAATTGCCGTGAGATTTGACAGCAGAAATAGACCAGAGTTGTGGTCAAAGCCAGGAACAGCTGTGAGAACACAGACCAGTCCAGCATAGGTACAGGCCTTTTGGCCGAACCCAAACGGGCATCCTAGCTAATCCCCTCCGCCTACACAATGTTCATATCCTTCCATTTCCCTCACATTCACGTGTCAACCTAAACATCTCTTAAAATGTCCTAATGCTTCTGCCTCTACCACAGCCAGACAGCATATTGCAGGCACCCACCATTGCCCCTTACATCTCCCTCGAAATGACTGCCTTTCACTTTAAATGCATGTCCCCCGGTATTCAACCCCAGGAAAATGATACTGTCTGTCTACTCTATTTCTGCACACAAATTAGCTATGAATAATTCTGCTCCAACGGAATCTTATTTCATATAGAACATAGAACACTACAGCACAGTACAGGCTCTTCTCTTGCACCACCGGTGTTGAAACCAGTCCACACATTCCTGAATGTGACCATCATCAGTCACTCAATCAAAAGTGTTTTCACAAGGCCTAGGAGTAGAACTGGGCCATTTGGCCCATTGCGTCTGCTCTGCCATTCCATCATGGCTGATTTATTATCCCTCTCAACCCCATTCTCCTGCCTTCTCCCCGTAACCTTTGATGCCCTGACTAATCAAGAACCTATCAACCTCCACATTAAATATACCAAGTGACTTGGTCTCCACAGCCGTCTGTGGCAATGAATTCCACAGATTCAACAACTTCTGGCAAAAGTAATTCCTCCTTAACTCTGTTCTAAAGGAATATTCCTCAATTACTAAATTACGTTGCCTTTTCATGATCTCATACATTATTTCTCTTTTTGTGCTTGCTCTGTTCATGACATCCTCGTTAGATATTCATTTCATCCATGATATTCTTTGCATCCTCCTCAAAAACCACATCTCTGCTGCTTCAATTCGTTTCCTCATGCTACTAGATATTGTCCAACATTCTGAGCCATATAACATAACTGGATAAACGTACCATTTCAGTACTCTGAGGCGGGTTGTCATGCCTAGTTTAGTGTTGGTCAGTATACTCTTCATTCTCGTAAAGGTGTCTTTTGCCATCCCAATTCTTCTTTTGATGTCCATGTTGCACCTGCCATCTGATGTCACCCAGCTTCCTCAGTAGCAAAAGCTCTGTACTTGTTTTATGTCTTCCCCGTTTATTCTCAGCCTGCAGATAGGATTCTCCTTCTTTTTAGATATCACCATACATTCTGTCTTTTTGCAATTGATAGATGACCCATTTTTGCTCTTTCTTCAACAACTATATCAATTAAGTTTTGTAGTTCTTCCTCCGTACTTGCAATTAACACACTGTCATCCACATATCTGAAATTATTGATGTTTTCACCGCCAACTTTGATTCCCAAGATGTCTCTTATTTTTTGTAATATTGTTTCACTATGCACATTAAACTAATCAGGGCAGAAAACACACCTTTGTCTAACGCCTCTCTTGATTTTCCTAAACTGACTCCATCCATCTCCATCTATTCTTACAACGGCAGTTTGTTCCCAGTACAGATTTCTGATTAGGTGGAGATTCAACAACTTCTGGCTAAAGAAATTCCTCCTTAACTCTGTTCTAAAGGAATATATCTCAATAAGATCACCACTCATTCTTTTACTCAAACTCCAGTGAGTACAGGCCCAGAGCCATCAAACAATTGTCATATGTTAAACCCTTTCATTCCTGGAGCCACCAAATTCCACTGAGCATTACTGGACTCACATCACTTCAACCCAACCCACATCACTCCAAAAAGCCTTGGGCTGCACCCCCTTTTAGGGAGGAGACAACTACCATCAGGGACGAGATACAGGAGCCTGAAGACCCACACTCTGGAATTCATTGCCACAGACGGCTGTGGAGGTTAAGTCATTGTGTATATTTAAAGTGGAAACTAATAGGTTCCTGATTAGTCAGGGTGTGAAAGGTTACAGGGAGAAGGCAGGAGAATGGGGTTGAGAGGGATAGTAAATCAGCCATGATTTGGAGACTTAATGGGTCGAATGGTCTAATTCTGCTCCTATACGGTCTGAAAAAGAGGTACACACCAGTTATCCCCCTCCATTCTATCAAAGGGTTGCAAGCTCAGTCAGCTCCATCATGGGCACCACCCTTTAAGAAGGTAACGTCCATCATTAAGGACCCTCACCACCTAGGACATAACCGCTGTCAGGGAGGAGGTCCAGGAGTCTGAAGACACACACACAACATTTTAGGAACAGCTTCTTCCCGTCCGCCATCAGGTTTCTAAACGATGCACGAACACTACCTCACTACTTTGGTCTCTTTGCACCAATTTATTTTTTTATATTTCTTATTGGAACTTACTTATTTTTAAGCATTGCACTGTAGCACTGCCACAAAACAACACATTTCATGATGTACCAGGTATGTCAGTGATAATAAACCTGACTCTGAATTACACACACACAGAACGCTGGAGAAACTCAGCAGGCCAGGCAGCATCTATGGACAGGAAAACAGATCCTTCATCTCGGCCCATCCACCTGGTCTCAACTACATATCATCTTCTAGCTTCTTCTCCTTCCCCAACCCCCATCTTCTATTTCTGGTATATTCCCAGTTCCTTTACAGCCCTGATAAAGGGTCTCAGCCCGAGATGTTGACTACTTGTTTGCTCTTTTCCGTAGGTGCTGCCCGACCTGCTGGGTTCCTCCAGCATTTTGTGGCGTGCTGCTCTGGATTTCCAGCGGCTGCAGAACCTCGAGCTTCCGATTCTGAATGTCTACGTGAGGGCTCTGAAGATTTACCTCCAGCCAATCGATCAAGACAGCAACTTCTTTCCCGACCTCCTTGGAGTTGTTGACCGCCACTGGGTAAAGCTGATGTGCACGGTCCAGCCAGTTTGCCACGATGATGTTGGCGTGAGCTTCTTGCTTTTGTAAGGCTTTAACCATACCGCTGATCCAGGATTCCATCAACCCTGTTGTCTACAAAGCAAAGCAACAATTATAAAAAGGGACACAGCCTCACCTTCCATGGATGATCTCTTCAGTGAAATGTGAAGAGTTTAGGTTCTCTCCTCTATTGTAAAGATACAGCGTGGAACAGGCCTCTCCAGCCCAATGAGCCGCGCCACCCAGAAACCCAACATTTAACACTGGCCTAATCACAGAACAATTTATAATCTACTAAGCAGCAAGTCTTTGGACAGTGGGAGGGCCCTGAAGCACCTGGAGGAAACCCACATACTCACGGCAAGGACGTACAAACTTCTTGCAAGCCGTGTCATACTCGAACTCTGACACCCCAAATTGTAATATCCCCGCGCGAACCACCACGTTGCCATGGTAGCGATGTCTTCTCCCGTTTCCACAATGAGGGCAACTACCTATGACACACACTCGGTGACCACTTTGTTGGAAAACTCCTAACCAAATAAAGCAGCCACTGAGTGTGTGCACGTGGTCCTTTGCTGCTGTAGCCCACCCACTTCAAGGTTTGGTATGTTGTGCTTTCCCAGACGCTCATCTGCACACCACACGGTTATCCGAGTTACTGTCGCCTTCCTGTCAGCTTGAACCAATCTGACCATTCTCCTCTGACCTCTCTCACTAACAAGGCATTTTCACCAACAGAACTGCCACTCACTGGATGATTTTCATTTTTCCTCACCTTTCTCTGTAAACTCTAGAGACTGTCGTGTATGAAAATCCCAGGGGATCAGCAGTTTCTCAGATACTCAAACCACCCCCTCTGGCACCAACAATCATTCCACAGTCAAAGTCACTTAGATCACATTTCTTCCCCATTCTGACATTTGGTCTGAACAACAACTGAACCTCTTGAACATGTCTGCATGCTTTTATGCATTGAGTGCTGCCACATGATTGGCTGATTAGATATTACATAAACAACATGTACCTCTAAAGTAGCCACCAAGTATCGTTGACTTGGTGCCTGTTATTCAGACCTCACATCAGAATGGGGAAGTGTGATCCAAGTGGAATGATTTACCTGCGCCAGTTTATACACAGAGTAAGCGCAGAGAAGGTCAAACTCAGGTCATACAATACAATTTATAGGCATTAGAGCAAGGGCAGCTCAGCACATACTTTTCATTGCTGGTATCAGTAACACCAGCCAGCTGACATCAGATGAATAGCATTCATTAAGCCACATGCATCATTCGCATAAGGGCAAATATTCACACTTGGAGGATCTCACCATTTAGTACCCCCTCTCCACTCAATGACCGACTATACATTTTGGTGAAGGGTCTCGGCCCAAAACGTCAACTCTCGACTCATTTCCATTGCCTGACCTGCTGAGCTCCTCCAGCATTTTGTGTGTGTTACTCTAGATTTCCAGCATCTAAAGAATCTCGTGTCTATACATTTTGACCTGCCTTATAAGGTTTAATCTAATCTGCTGAATCTTTTATTAGATTAAGGCAAGATTAGTTTTATTTGTCATATGTACATTGAAATATACATCGCTTGTGTCAAATCAAATCAGTGAGAGCTGTGCTGGGGGCAGCCTGCAAATATCACCACGTTTCTGGCACCAACACGAGAAGATAAGAAATCGGAGCAGGAGTCGGCCTTTTGACCCGTCGAGCCTGCTCCTCCACTCAATAAGATCATGGCTGATCTGGCCAGGGACTCATCTCCACCTACCTGCCTTTTCCCCATAACCCTCAATTGAGGGTTACCCTCTACTAAACCCCCTACTATGCAAGAATCTATCCGACCTTGTCTGAAATATATCTACTGAGGTAGCCTCCACTGCTTCATTGGGCAGGGCCAACAACTCACTAACCATAATCGGTACATCTTTGGAATGAGGGAAGGAATTGGAGGACCCAGAAGCCGCCCAAGGGTTCACTGGGAGAACGTACAAATTCCTTACAGACAGCGGCAGGAATCAAACTGGGATCTTAGTACACTGTAAAGTGTTGAGCTAACCACTATATTACCGTGCTACCTCTCAACGTGGCACCTATGGCCATACAATATGGAAATGTGTGGCTAGTCAGTGTAAAGTCGACCATACAGAGAGCTGTGGAGGCAAAGTCATTGGGTATACCTAAAGCACAGGTCGATAGTTCAAGTTTCATTGTCATTCAACCACACACGAATACCCATGAATACGGACAAATGAAACCGTTCCTTCTGGGCAAAACAGTCACAGACAGCACAAGGCACATATAAACACGAGTAAAATACAATCACCCAAAATAATATATGGTCCAAAACCCTTTCCGGGAACATTGCAGCAGTCTGCAGTCGAACACAATACAGCCTCACCTCTACTAAGTGAGCACTGAGTCCAGCTGGGCCAGCGCACAACCTTTGACACCCTAACCAAACCCTATTCCTATACAGCAATAGGTTATTGATTAGTCAGTGTCAGGTTATGGAGAGAAGGCAGGAGAATGGAGTTGAGTGGGATAATAGATCAGTCATAATGGAAGGGCAGAGTAGACACGAATGGCCAAATGGCATAATTCTGTTCCCATGTCTTTCAAGTCAATTTCTATGTAGGTCTCTTAAACTATATCATATTATAAATTGAAAGTTAAAATCTGAAGCGATAACAGCTGGCAAAAATGTTACGTGCTTTGAACCACAACAGCGGTAATGTCATAGAATCGTTGAGTACTACAGCACAGAAACAGGCCCTTCAGCCCATCTAAACCATGCAAATCTATTATTTTGCCTCATCCCATTGACCCAGACCATAGTCCTCCATACCCCTCTCATCCACATAGCTATCCAAATTTCTCTTAAATGTTGAAGTCGAAGGAGGCAGTAGAATGAAATTGAGAGGGATATGAATCAGATATGTTGAATGACAGAGCAGATGCAATAGGCTGAGCAGCTTAATTCTGCTTCCATGTCTTATGGTTTAAGGTTACACTTGGCAAGATGGGTGAAACAGTGGGAAAGCAGCATTGTCAGGCAGAATGGAGGGGAATAAACATTTCAGGCCAAGAGCCTTCATCAGAACTGGAAAGGAAGGGGGAAGAAGCCAGAATAAGATGGTGGGAGGTGGGGGTGGGGGAGGAGGACAAGCTGGAAGGTAATAGGTCATACCCGCTGGGTAGGGGAGGGGGAATGAAGTAAGAAGCTGGGAGGTGATAGGTGGAAAAGGTAAAGGTAAAAGGTTGGAGAAGGAGGAATATGCCCTCTCCCAGGCAGATCCTGATGAATCTCTTCTGCACCCTCTCCAAAGCCTTGACATCATTCCTATAATCGGACAACCAGAACAGTATGCAACACTCAACCATCTCCCGCTTTCCGCAGGGATCGCTCCCTACACAACTCCTTTCTCCACCCATCCCTCCCCACTGATCTCCCTCCTGGCACTTATCCTGAAAAGCAGATCTTCCAGTGGCCACCCATTTCAATTCTGCATCCCGATCCCAGATTTCAGTCCGTGTCCTCCTCTACCACCATGAGACCACACTCCGGTTGGAAGAGCAACATTACGTATTCTGTCAAGTAGGCAGCCTCCAACCTGATGGCATGAACATCGATTTCTTGAACTTCCACTATTTGCCCCTCCAGAATAAACATGGACTGTTTATTCATTTCCATAGATGCTTCCTGACCTGCTGAGTGACATCAGTGTTTTGTATGTGTTGCTCTAAAATTGATTTAGTTTATTTTTTAAGGCTACAAGATATAGGAGCTGAATTAGGCCATTTGGCCCATTGAGGCTTCTCATCAATTCCATTATGGCTGATTTATTATCCCTTTTAACCCTTTCTACTGGAGAGAGGTTATTTTCTCCATAACCTTTGACACCCTGACTAATCAAAAACCTATCAATCTCCATTTTAAATATACACTAATTTTTAAAATCTAACCGGGTTTCTTGTAAAAATTGGTAATAATTGATGATAAATTTCTGTGTATCTTGGGAAAGCCACTCATATGGTGTCACGTGAGGCTTCACTGCACCAGTACATTCCTGTACTTGCGACAACCTTGACTCGACTTTGAAAAGAATGCAGATGATGAAGAGTTGAAATTAAAATAAAAGGTTGGATACACTCAGCTGGTTGGGTAACGTGTGTAAACAGAAAGAAAGGGGTTAATATTTCAGGTTTCATCAGATCGACAGTCTTCATCTTCCTGTAAGATGGCGGCAGCATGGCACAGCGACCTCTCCGGGCACAAGCATAGGTGTAATCTGTTCGTCCTTTATGATCGCCAGACACTGCTGGGTATTAAGAACATCAGGTTCTGCAGCTCTACCCCATCAATGAGTTGCCAGATAGTGGAGGAGCTATCATAATGATGTGTGTAACATGTGCCTTGTGCTCTGCATGACTGTCACCACAGTGTTTCGTTTGGCTGTATTCGTGTATGTTTGAATGATAATTAAACTTGACTTCTTCCTTTACTCTTCAGCCTAGCCTGTGGAACATTTCCAAAATCCTAGCCTCTCTGCAGTTAATTTGGTGATCGGGGTTCTAGCAGACACAGCGTCTGACATTTGAGTTTAGGAAGAGGACATGATGAGACGCAAAAAATAGGGTGATGTGCAGTCACACACTCCCAATCTAGGTCAAATGCCTGCAGCCACATTTATGTCGGAAAGTGCAGTCAGTGGCCACTTTATTAGCAACACCTGCTCAGTGATACAAATATCTAATCAGCCAATCATGTGGCTGCAACTCAATGCATAAAAGCATGCAGACATGTTCAAGAGGTTCAGTTGTTGTTCAGACCAAACATCAGAATGGGGAAGAAATGTGATCTAAGTGACTTTGACCCTGGAATGATTGTTGGTGCCAGATGGGGTGGTTTGAGTATCTCAGAAACTGCTGATCTCCTGGGATTGTCACACACAACAGTTATAGAGTTTACAGAGAATTGTGTGAAAAACAAAAACAAACTTTGACATCGGTATGGGGGCACCAGGGCACAGGGCTTTTGAAGACCACTCGCCCATGCTTCAGGGACAAGTTTGGATTTAGCAGACTGAGTAACTCACCGTCCAACCATGAATGATAATGAACGTTGTGGAAGTCATATTGAAGTTGCATTTCTCCAGACTTTCGCCTACACCTGCAATGATGGCACAGTCCTTTCCACCTGCATTTGTCGAACTGTGAAGGTTAAATCTGGTCTGAATCGTTCTGTAACGTTGATCTGGGTTATCCTCATGCAGCACATCCTGAACAGCTTTGCCTGTAAGAAACACACAGGAAGGTCAGTTTGTACAACTACCGTTAAGGTTGTAGCTAAACTGACATAAAATAAAACTGGTCTCAGAATTCAACATGGATAACTGGTCTTAAACCCCAAGGCTGTGTATTGTCTAGAGGCAGAAAGAGATTCAAGGATTTCTCAGTGACATTGGACTGGGCTGAGCAGACAATTCTGAAGCCTTAAACTGTGGAGTTCAAATCAGCCAAATTAATGTATTATCTCGGCAGTATACATTGCTTTTCCTTTTTTTTTAAAAGGTAAAAAGTGACGAACAGTTCAAACATGTAGATGCAAATACTGGACTTTTCTTTTTGCGTATAGAATCAAAGATCGAAAAAAGGAGAGAAAGAAAAACTGAAAGAAAAAATAAGAAGATAATTTCAAGTTCAAGTTTAACGTCACCTGACAGTACATATGTACAGCCAAACGAAACAATGTTCCTGCAGACCACAGTGTACCCGGAAAACACAAATCAGACCAGAATTTGGTTTAGTATCATTGGCATATGTCATGAAATGTGTTGTTATGCTGCAGCACAAAATAAAAACCTAATTACAGTAAGTAAATTATTAGTAAATCAGTAGTGTAAAAAGAGTAAAAATTAGTGAGGTAGTGCACATGGGCTTAGTGTCCATTCAGAAATCTGTAAAGAGGCTCCCTGATGGTAGCAATGAGAAGAGCGTGTGTCCCGTGCTGAGAGTGTGGGCTGTGGAGCTTTGACAGGTTTTTGATAAGTCGGAGCATCAAAGGTTCCGGGGAGAAGTCAGGAGAAAGATAATAAACCGGCCGTGATGGGATAGCGGGCCGAATGGCTGCAGGGGGTGGGGGGGGGGGGTCAAGTCATTGGAGATAGATAAGCTCAAATTCCTTACAGACAGCTGCGGGAGTTGAACCCCAATCACTGGCCCCATTAGCGTTACGCGACCCTGATGCCCATTTTCTTAACGGGGATCTTGCATCAGATTAAGGTAAAAATAAAGAGTGCTTTTATTTGTCACAAACACGAGGAAATCTGCAGATGCTGGAAATCCAAGCAACACACACAAAATGCTGGAGGAACTCAGCAGGCCAGGCAGCGTCTGTGGAAAAGAGTACAGTGGTCGGTTCGGGCCGAGACCCTTCTGCAAGGGTCCTGGACTGGTCTGAACCGTCGTTTGCGATGTACTGGGGGCACATGATCTTTAAAGAAAACATATCTGAAAAACAATACTTCCAACCTGGCAGACATGAACAAATGTGCAAAAGATCTGAGTATGTCGCAGGATTTCAAATGCGTGGTTGGGGAAGCGGTCCAGTCAAGTGTTACCTATGAGACAAACGCCGCGTTTGAGCTTCCAGTTCGCAGTCCGAAAATCCCACGTGCTTAAACACTCCCAACACACGTTCCTCTTCAGAGAACCGCATCGCCCAGGGAGGGACTACAAGCCCGTTCAGCCCATCAAGCCTGCTCCACCATTCCAGGGGCTGATTTACTATCTCTTTCAACCCCATTCTTCTGCTTTCCACTCCTAACTTTTGACACCCTGACTAATCAAGAGCCTATCAATTTCCACCTTAACGACACCCAATAACTTGGTCCCACATCCACTCCTGGCAACGAGCTCCGCGGATTCACCACCCTCCGGCTAAAGAAATTCCTCCTCACCTCAGTTCTAAACCGACGTTTCCCTATTACATATTAAAGGCAAATAATAATCATAAGAGATCCTGCAGATGCTGGCGATTCAGTGAACCACACACACACACACACAGAAAATGCTGGAAGGACCCAGCAGGTCAGGCAACTGATTTACCGAGTTGCTTCAACATTTTGTGTGTGTGGTTCGGCGGGGGAGTGTTTGCCGTTATCAGAAGAAGGGAGAGTGATTTTCAACTTCCATCACACTCCAAACCTGACCGGGAGACAGGTGCAAGTCTGGTCACGGCAGCAATCTCAGAGCGTTGGCTGTCCGACAGTAACGGGAAACCTGACCGGGAGGGTTTTTTTTAAAGTGGAAAGGCCGGCAGTTCCACTCTCTCAGCCTCGGAAGTCCAGATGCAGGGGTACGGTCAGGAGTCACAAAATGGGCGCCAGGATGGACATGACTTCTTTGCCCTCTGCCCTGCCCTCTCGGAGCGTCACAGAGCCGCCTCTCATCTGCCCTGATTTCACATGCTGGGACAGGCGTGCCCCCATCTCACCGGGGAATGAGGCCCGCTGGTTCCTCCCGCCTGGCTTAGCCCACCTGTCGAAGTAGCGTGCCGGGGTGTGACCGCTGTCGCATGCAAACAGATACCTGGAGCCACAGGTGTGAGAGCTGAGTGTCCGGTGGGGGGCAAAAGTGAGCGAGCGGCCCCAGGACAGACACAAGCCCCTTCCCCAGAGATGCTTCCCCCTCCCTGGACACCCCATACACAGCGAGATCCGACGACCGGGAAGGCGGACTTGCAAAGCTTCGCTCCACAAGGCGCAGAGAGTGTCAGGGTCATCCACTTTGTGACAACTACTCGTACCAGGGGACCCGGCCTCCCCAGGTCGGGAGAGTGGAACTGTCCCCGATTTACACACCAAAAACTCTCCCGCACAGGTGCTCTGTCGTTCCTGTCCAGGCAACCAACAACTCAGGGGGTTAAACCAAATGACTATCTTGGGCGATGGAAAATTCTGAGCCGGCGAGACATTATTTCTGAAAAGTTTCCAATGCCACACTTTGTGCACAATGGAACATAACCGGTTTAAACAAAATAATTAATTATAATTATATTATCATACAAAATAATTAAGTTAATTATAATGTTAAAGTGCATCCTTACCAGTGAGTGCGCCCTTGGAAGTTTGCTCTGCGAAACCGGTAGAAAGCACATACAGAAGACTGACACATAGTGTGAAGCTGTTCATCGCAATCTCGCTGGGAGTCGGATTTAATCAATAAACCATCGGGGCGGAACAACCAGCGAGCCGAGTCGAGCCGGGTGATCTCTAAAGTTTGTGCAAACTGTGCCCCTCGGCTCTAACTTCTCAAAGGGGCGCGTTGCAATTTTTTTTTCAGCCAAAGCTACTCTTGCTTTTTAAGCATTTTCAGTCACCCGACATAGAGATTTGACTAATTTATTCAGCTATTGCTTTCTGGATTGGTCGAACCCAGAAGGCGGAGTCCGGTTTATTCAAAAGGTTGAGTGATGTTTTGCTGAACGCATTAGGGGTAGGGGCAAATAATCTAGATCTCATAATCCCCCGTCACAAGGGAAGATGCAAGTTTGAGTCACGGCTCCTGAAGAAGACAAACTTCTTAGAAGACTGTGTAATCTGATTTCAATTATAGATGCCATTCCGATTAGCGTGAATTTGGGCAAGCGACATTCCGCGGGCATGAGTTTTCAGTTAAATGAGGTGGAATTTACGCTGTGAAGCATTGGGACCCCGGTATCTCCAAAAAAGCATAAAACGGAGGAACAGAATTAGGCCAATCGGACCGTCAAGTCTTCCGCCATTAATTATTACCCCTCTCCTGCCTTCTCTCCGCCAGCTTTGACATCCTGACTAATCAAGAACCTACCAGCCTCCACTTTAAATATACCCAATGGGTTAGCCTCCAGAGCTGATTGTGGCAATGAATTCCACAGATTCACCACTCTCTGGCTAAAGAAATCCCTCCTCATCTCCGTTTAAGTGGATGTCCTATTCCGAGGCTATGTCCTCTGTCCTAGACTTCCCGCTATTGGAAACTTCCACACTGTCCAGGCCTTTCAATATTCGGTGCGTTTCAATGAGATCCACCCTCATTCTTCGAACCCCAGAGCCATCAAACAGTCCTCATACGTTAACCCTTTCATTCCCAGAATCGTTCTCGAGAACCTCCTCTGGACCCTCTCCAATACCAGCACACCGAAACCCTACAGCACAATACAGGCCCTTCGGCCTGTTAGAGGAGGGCTCAAAGCTGTCTCGGGTGTGACCTTTGCCAGTCTTTACTGGGCTTGCATTAACTTATAACGCAACAATCAGACAGGACGAAATAAAGAAGGAAAGACATTCCTGAAATGAAAAGAGAAGGCGGGGGCAGGAAGTGAAATTACTGCGGGATTCGGCCACGAGGTAATTTCACAAGTTGCGCAACGTATGCTGCCAAACCAGGTTCCGCACCTGCAACGATAGAAAACGAAACTTATCGCTTCCTGGAGAAATATTTTATTTTAAACGAATCCTTCTTTAGGACCCCTGTGACCAATTAACCTACCGACCCGTACACCTTCGGACGCGGGAGCAAACTGCAGCACCCCGGAGAAAGCCCACTTGGTCATGGGTGAAGGTACAAACTCCTTACAGACAGCGGCGGGGATTGAACCGGATTCCTGGCGTTGTAACCCGTTACACTAACTCTTAGCGTTCTGCCTGTTGATTCTTTCTGCATTGAATCCTTCTGTAGGGCAGGCATTAGTGTACAGTACAGCGAGACAGCAGTCGGAGTTCAATTCCCCTTATAAAGAAGGCATTTGTCAAACTGTGCGGAGTATTGTGAGCCCCTTATCTAAAAACAAGATGTGCTGGCTTTGGAGAACGTCACAAGGAGGTTGGCGAGAGTGATCCCATGAATGAAAGGGTTAACATGTGAGGAGCGTTTGATGGCTCTGGGCCTGAGGAAGTTGGAAGTAGATAGATAGATAGATAGATAGATAGATAGATACTTTATTCATCCCCATGGGGAAATTCAACTTTTTTTCCAATGTCCCATACACTTGTTGTAGCAAAACTAATTACATACAATACTTAACTCAGTAAAAAATATGATATGCATCTAAATCACTATCTCAAAAAGCATTAATAATAGCTTTTAAAAAGTTCTTAAGTCCTGGCAGTAGAATTGTAAAGCCTAATGGCATTGGGGAGTATTGACCTCTTCATCCTGTCTGAGGAGCATTGCATCGATAGTAACCTGTCGCTGAAACTGCTTCTCTGTCTCTGGATGGTGCTATGTAGAGGATGTTCAGAGTTATCCATAATTGACCGTAGCCTACTCAGCGCCCTTCGCTCAGCTACCGATGTTAAACTCTCGAGTACTTTGCCCACGACAGAGTATGAGGGAAGTACTCATTGAAACCTACGAATATTGAAATGTCTAGGTAGAGTAGATGTGGAAAGAATGTTTCCTATAATGGGGGAGTCCAGGACCAGAGGGCACAGCTTCAGAAAAGAGGGATATCCATTTAGAACAGAGATGAGGAATTTCCTCAGCCAGAGGGTGGAGAATCAGTGCCACAGACGATTGTGGAATCCGAGTCACTAGGTATATTTAAAGTGAAGGTGGATAAACTCGTGATTAGTCAGGGTGTCAAAAGTTAAGGGGAGAAGGCAGGAGAATAGAGGGATAATAAATCAGCCATGATGGAATGGTGAAGAGGATTTGATGGGCTGAATGGCCTAATTCTTCAGCTTAATCCTATGGTTATGGTCTTTTCTTCATCTTTCTAAGGCCTGAGAAGCAGTAACTGATTCCCCTGGAGACTGTCTACCCTGTTTGGGATTCTTTGTCATGTGGTCTATAGGGCGTGTTGTGTTTTATTTTACACCAACCACTGATAGGGGTTCACCTCCCAACACGGTCTACATGGGGTTTGTATGTGACTTTCCTCCAAATGTTCATGTTTCTTTCCTCATTCTGCAGACCGACTGATTGTGGACACACTATGTTAGTGCCAGTCGCAGAGCCACACTTGTGGGCATGTTGGACTGGGCATCGTCACAAATGATGCTTTTCAACTGTTTCTGTCAATCTTTTGAGGTACATGAGAAAAATAAAGCTCATCTTCTCACGTTCTTCTGCAGGACCCATTGGATTGCTGCTTGATCTTTCAACCTTTTCTGCTGGATTGCTTTGGGATCATGGAATAATGATAAAGATTTAATTTTTGACTCTCATATCTGGGATCAGCCTCTCAGGAAGAAGACACGTGCATTAGGAGATCCCATCAACCTTCTAAAGAGCAATGAGGCCCCACATTCCCCCAATAAAGAGAAACATAGCAAACCTACAGCACTATACAGGCTTAAGCTCACAAAGTTGTGCCGAACATGTCCCTACCTTAGAGATTGCTGGGCTTACCTATAGCCCTCTATTTTTCTAAGCTCCATGTACCTCATATTTCTCATAGTTCCTCATATTTCTTGACAGGAAACGTAGAGGAGGCTTGACCCCAAAGCAAAGCAGCAGAGGTGATTACAGGGTGAGCAATAACTTTAATAATAGACCGGAAAATAACAAACAGGAGGGGCCACAAAACAAGAGAGAACACTAACTAAACACAACAGGCAACAAGGTAAACTTTCGGCAGGGAGGGTGAAAGCTCGGAGTAACTGGTTGAGTCCAGCTAGTTCACTGAGTGAACAAGGACTGTGGATGAAAACGGGTTTAATAGGCTGCCGGTGATGAGTTAGAAATGGGTGGCAGGTGATTCCATTTAGCTGGGTGCAGACTGGGAGGTGTGGGGGACGTGCAGACTGGGAAGTGTGGGGGACGTGCAGACTGGGAAGTGTGGGAGACATGCAGACTGGGAGGTGTGGGAGACGTGCAGACTGGGAGGTGTGGGGAATGTGCAGACTGGGAAGTGTGGGGGACGTGCAGACTGGGAGGTGTGGGAGATGTGCAGACTGGGAGGTGTGGGGGACATGCAGACTGGGAGGTGTGGGAGACATGCAGACTGGGAGGTGTGGGGGACGTGCAGAATGGGAGGTGTGGGAGACGTGCAGACTGGGAAGTGTGGGGGACGTGCAGACTGGGAGGTGTGGGGACGTGCAGACTGGGAGGTGTGGGGGACGTGCAGACTGGGAAGTGTGGGGGACGTGCAGACTGGGAGGTGTGGGGGACGTGCAGACTGGGAAGTGTGGGAGACGTGCAGACTGGGAGGTGTGGGGAATGTGCAGACTGGGAAGTGTGGGGAATGTGCAGACTGGGAGGTGTGGGGAATGTGCAGACTGGGAGGTGTCAGTGAGAGCACAATAACATTTCCGTTAACACTATTACAATTCTTTCCCCATCCCCACCTTTGCCTTAATATTCTTCTGTAATGCAGGTGACACCCCCCCCCCCCCACCCCCACTCCGTGTTACAGACATTACTGGCATTTCTAGGACATTACAAGGCATTACAGACATCACAAAGATCACAAGACCCTACAGTAAAAACCACAGGGAACCACCAGGGTCCACCCGTTTGTGATAGTTACCTTCTTCGGCTGTCCATCGATTTCAATGATGACTGAGGCCTGGGCAGGGTTGTATGGGAGACCAGCAGTTGCCCAAGCTGCCAGTCTCCCCTCTCCACGCCACCGATGTTGTCCAAGGGAAGGGCATTAGGACCCATTGGCACTGGTGTCGTCGCAGAGCAATGTGTGGTTAAGTGCTTTGCTCAAGGACACACACGCAGACTCAGCCAAGGCTCGAACTAGTGACCTTCAGATCACTAGACTGACACCTTATCCATTTGGCCACAGGCCACACACGTGATATTTACCAGGAGCATTTTATATGAAGGCCCTGAAGCATTGTTGAGGGTCCTTACCACCATCCCACAATCTCACTGAGCCACTACCGTCAGTAGGGAGGTACTGGGACTGGGACTGGGACTGCCAGACTGGGTAACAGCGTCTCCTCTCAGGCTGTGAGACTAATCAATACCCTGCCACCACTGAGATCTCGTCACGAGATGTTTACTGTTCACTGTTCACCTGTGCTGTCCACTACCTACACTTTGTTTTATATGTTATTAAAATGTTTTTCTTTCACTCTCTCTCTCTGCAGTGGTTTTGATCTTTCCTTTTTTTAATTGAGTTCTTTGCGTTTCTTGCTTTGTGGCTGTCTGTAGGCAGACAAATCTCAGGGTGTATCATTTACACATTATTTGATAATAGATGTTCTTTGAATATTTTAATCTTATTTATGGTAATATTTTGTTTTCTGTGCTGTGTGTCATATGTGTTGTGTGGGTGCACTGTGGTCCAGAGGAACGTTGTTTCATTTTGTTGTATCATCGGTGTATCATTTTGTTGTATCTATGTACAGTCAGATGACAATAAACTTGAACTTGATGTTACATAAAATCATCCTTACATAATTCATCCACTCTCATAACGCTTTTGTGAAGAAAAAGTAAAGAAATCAACACTTGAAGTAACTTTTCTCTATTTGCATTTCTTGATGCATGCGACATCATGCTACAGAAAACCCTGAAACAGTCTGCTTTCAAACAGAACATAATCCCGTACCCCCAACACCTTCTTACCTAACCCTCCAACACCGAAGGTGGAGATGGGGTTTCTCAAAACACCATCTAACTAATATTCAAAAACCTTCCAAATCTGAAAGGTTGAGCAAGCTAGGCCTCTTCTCTTTGGAGTGCAGAGGGATGAGAGGCAACTTGAAAGAGGAGTACAAGATGAAAGGACAGCCAGAGACTTTTTCCCAGGGCGGAAAGCTGATCCCGGGAGGAACCATTTTAAGGTGTGTGGAGGAAAGTGTAAGGGGTCGGGTGTTAGAGGTAGGTTATTTTAGACAGAGAGTAGTGGGTGCGTGGAATGCACTGCCAGCATTGGCGGTAGAGCCAGATACAGTAGGGACATTATGGATGATGGAAGAATGGAGGACTATGTAGGAGGGAAGAGTTAGATTAATCTTAGAGTAGGGTAAAAGGCCAGCATAACATTGAGGGCCAAAGGGCCTGTACTGCTCTTTGTTCTAGATTCACTCACATTGGAAATAAATCCATGCATCAGATTCACATTGGTTATGTTCTTGTTCAGCTGTAATGCAACTTCTAATAATTGGCGTATCTGTACTTAAAGATCCCTTTGTTCTTCTGCCTCGCCTAGATACACGCCTTCCAGCAGATAGATGATCTCTCTATTCTACCTGGGTATTTGTTAATTATTTGTTTACCTTCACCTTTGGTGTATTACAGGCCTCTAAAATATTGACCAGCCCTGTAAATTTAGAAATGGTGCTTTAGATTCCATTTGTCATCTTAAAGTATAACTTCAAAGGTCCTTGGGCACCACGGTAGCGTAGAGGTTAGTGCGATGCAATTACAACTCAGAGTATCAGAGTTCAATCCCAATGTCATCTGTAAGGAATCTCTATCTCTGCTCCCTGGAATGCGTGGGTTTCCTCCCACAGTCCGAAGATGTACCAGTTAGTAGATTATTTGGTCATTATAAATTGTCCCATTAAATTAGGAGCTGCTGGCTGGCTCTTTGCGCTGTATCACTGTTACTCTGATCAACCATTCTAGTTATACCCCCTCCCAAACTATTACCTCATCTGTCACAACAAAAGACTCTCCCGCAGAGTCTACAGACCCCCGCAAGCGGGCTACACAGCGGATTCAGCAATTGTGCTATGAATGTGCACGTGTCAGCTAATTATTTTTTCATTCTGGCGGTGTTTAACTCCCTTCTTTTCGCTGTAGCACTTGTCGACACATGGGCAAAGCACAGCAATGTTACGCGGCCTGCTTGCAATCGGCCTTGCCTGAGAAAGTGGACTGTCAAGTCGACTGACGCTGAAGACTAGCGGTATTGGTTTGATATTTAGATATTCCTTTCAGACGTGACGTTAGCACCTCGTTTTCCATTTGAGAGTTTTAGTTATCGGCCCTGCTTGGCCTAGTGTTTTTTGTTTTCTTTCCCTTAAAATCCTGTTCACATTGAACTTTGTGAACTATCAACCTGCTTCAGCACCTCTCTCTGCACTTGGGACATAGCCAAATATACTCACACCATCACTACACTGTAAACACTTTAAACCACTTTTTACATCCTGTTTACATTGTAAATACGTGCTGCTATTGAGGTATTTATGCATGTTTTATTTCATATCCCCACTTTAACCTCTGACTGTATTTTATATGTAATTATTTATTGCTCATAACTGCTGAAAGTTGGGGGTTTTTGCATGTTGGTCCCTGACCAACGCACCACAGTAAATACCTAATCTGTATATATGGTGAATAAAGTCGATCCTTGGTCCACAGTGTTAGTAGCCTCATTTCTCTAACTTCCAGTAATTTCTACCGCTCTCCCCTTTTTCTCTTTTTCTACTCCCCATTCTGGCTCCTCTCCTGCCCATCACGTCCCTCTGGTGCCCCTCCCCTTCCCTTTCTCCCACGGTCCACTCTCTTTTCCTACCAGATTCCTTCTTCTTCAGTCCTTTACCTCTTCCACCTATCGCCTCTTAAGCGTCTCACTTTATCCCCCCTCCCCACCCACCTACCTTCCCACTCACCTGGTTTCATCTATCGGCTGCCAGCTTGGCTTCCTTCCTCTCCCCCCACATTCTTATTCCTTATTCCTGCTGAAGGACCTTGGCCTGAAACTTTGACTGTTTATTCCTCTCCATAGATGCTGCCTGGCCTGCTGAGTTCTTCCAGCATTTTGTGTGTGTTACTCTAAAATTGGCCTCGTTTCCTTCAATCTAATTGTGCTTCATTGTGTATAATTTAAGTGTGATAGATCTTTGTCTTGTGGCTGCTGCCTGAATGATATTAGTTGCCTGTGATACTAACTCCGCCATGGACAGTCCCAAGCCTGGCTGTGAGAGGATTGGGCACGGGGCTAGCAATCCCATCGGGTAAAAACCCAGTGCTACAGAAATGCCAACAGAAGGTCCCAAGTCCTCATCCCTGGGAGAGGAAGGATGTTGGAAGATGGGCTACACCTGGGGGCAATTTTAGAGAGTGGCCTAAGAGGGAGGAGTCTGGCGCTTGCCCCAGTAAGGGTGACGGGGCTTCAGCAGAAGGAGAAGGCTGTGGTGCTGCTGCAAGTAAGTTTTTCATTGCACCTGTGCGTACATGTACTCGACAACAAGCAACATTGACCTTGACTTCCTGTGTTGCCACGTGTCAGTGCACAAGATTAGCACAAGCTCCCTGATCACATGCGGCTACTGACAGGGTATTCGGTGATGGCCAAGCACAGGAGGAATAAACAATTCACTGAGTGTAAACGAGAACTGTACAGAACTAAACGCTGGGGCAACAGGGGCAACTGAAACTCTCAAACTAAAATCTCACGCCATCACTGCAACTCAGAAGCAGTAACTTCATATTACATTACGAGGGGTGATTGATAAGTTCATGGCCTAGGGTAGAAAGAGTCAATTTTAGAAAACCTAGCACATTTATTTTTCCTACATTTACACACTTAGTCCAGCGGTCGTGGAGCATACGGATCCCTTCTTTGTAGAAGTCGGTGTCTTGGACCTCCGGAAGTGGTCCACACAGGGGTGATTGATAAGTCCGTGAACTAAGGTAGAAGGAGATATTATCAACTTCAAACTTTCTGCATTTTCACTCGAAAGAGTTCAACTGCACAAGCATGTAACGAGAGCTGCATAACTCATCTCCTTCTACCTTAGGCCATGAACTTATCAATCACCCCTGCTGTGGACCACCTGGAGGTCCAAGATGCTCTCGTTACATGTTCGTGTAGTTTAACTCTTTGAGTGATAATGCAGAAAGTTTGAAGTTAATAACTCATCTCCTTCTACCTTGGGCCACAAACTTATCAATCACCCGTGCTGTGGACCACTTCTGCAAAGGGATCTGTATGGTCCGCAACCGCTGGACTAAGTGTGTGCATGTAGGAGGGGACTATGTTGAAAAATAAATGTGCTAGGTTTTCTAAACTTGACTCCTTCTACCTTAGGCCACGAACTTATCAATCACCCCTCGTAATACCATTCCTTTGCTGTGTCTATCTAAATTGTAATCTTCTTTCCTGGAATGTGAGCTATAGTAATCAGGGAGCATTGCCGTCGCTGTGGTTCAGTCAAGACTCGACAAGACTGAAACGAGAGGAAGGGAATGAAATAGAATCACACAGAATCCCGAACTGGCTGGAATGTACATTCTCACGAGCGTGATTGCCGACCACTTTCAGTTGCCCACTGTGAGGGCATCCGGGCTCCATGGCAGATTCCACAATCTGCCATCAGATATTGAATGGACATTAAACCCATGAACACAACCTCACTACTTTCTTTTGCACTACTTATTTAATTTAACTTTTAGATATATATATATATTTTTACTGTAATTGATAGCTTTATTATGTATTATCCTGTACTGCTGGCACAAAACAATAAATTTCATGACATATGCCGGTGATATTCAGTCTGGTTCTGAGAGTCTGTCTTTGTGACAGATACAGTGTGGATACTAACAGACGGCTTAATTCACTTCTAATAGGAGATCCTTCACCTTATGCAGAACCAGATTTGTCTACACCCTTTTGAACATAGAATGTACATTCAATGGCCACTTTACTGGCCACCTCCTGTACCTCATAAAGTGGCCAGTGAGTGTATGTCCGTGGCCTTCTGCTGCTGCTGCCCATCCACTTCAAGGTTCGACATGTTGTGCATTCAGAGATGCTCTTCTGCACACCACTGTTGTAACACGTGGTTATTTGAGTTACTGTCACCTTCCTGTCAGCTTGAATCAGTCTGGCTGTTCTCCTCTGACCTCTCTCAGTAACATGATGTTTTCGAAGGTTCATTGATTATCACAGTATGTATCCCTATACAACTCCAGATAGCCACAAAGCATAGAAAGAGCATGAGCGTCATTCAGAGAGAAACATCAAACCCCCCACCCCCCCACACAGAAAGGATTGGCATTCCGATCAACCCCCCATGTCCCTGCACAAAACAGAACAGGAACATTGACCCCAAAACCCCCCCCCTTACAACAAAGCAGGATAAAATAGATGAAAAACACAAAATATAAAAGCCATAAGTCAGAGAAAGACCAGATACAATAGTCCAATCCAAACACAGAACCATGGTCACATCCTCCTTCATTATCGAAGAGAGGGACACCACACGAGCACAGAGGCCTACCCAGTTGCTGTAACGTCCTCCTTCATTATCGAAGAGAGGGACACCACACGAGCACAGAGGCCTACCCAGTTGCTGTAACGTCCTCCTTCATTATCGAAGAGAGGGACACCACACGAGCACAGAGGCCTACCCAGTTACTGTAACGTCCTCCTTCATTATCGAAGAGAGGGACACCACACGAGCACAGAGGCCTACCCAGTTACTGTAACGTCCTCCTTCATTATCGAAGAGAGGGACACCACACGAGCACAGAGGCCTACCCAGTTACTGTAACGTCCTCCTTCATTATCGAAGAGAGGGACACCACACGAGCACAGAGGCCTACCCAGTTACTGTAACGTCCTCCTTCATTATCGAAGAGAGGGACACCACACGAGCACAGAGGCCTACCCAGTTACTGTAACGTCCTCCTTCATTATCGAAGAGAGGGACACCACACAAGCATAGAGGCCTACCCGCCAACCACAGCAATAGGCCACTCACGCTCCTTCTCTAGCAGCGATCAAAAGGCAGGCAGTCGACACTGAAACTCTCACTCACCTTTCGTGTTTGCCTCAAGGTCTTAATCTTCCTCGATGCTTCAGTCAGTGAAATGGAGTCGATCGTCAGCTTGCACCCACAGAACTGCTATTCACTGAATTATTTTTGTTTTTTGAGCCATTCTCTGTAAACTCTAGAGACTGTTGTGTACGAAAATCCCAAGAGATCAACCGTTTTTGAGATACTTAAACCACCCCATCTGGCACCAAGAATCATTCCAGGGTCAAGGTCACTCAGATCACATTTCTTCCCCATTCTGGTGTTTAGTCTGAACAACAACTGAACCTCTTGACCACGTCTGCATGCTTTTATGCATTGAGTTGCTGCCACATGATTGGCTGATTAGATATTTGTATTAATGAGCAGATGTACAGGTATATCTCATAAAGTGACAAATGAGTGTAGAACATACAGTCCCTTCACCCCACAATCCACTCCATTTTACATAACATTATGTCTGTACAAAAGGAGATACTGACAGCAAATGATAAAGTAGTGGTGGTTAGGGGGGGCTTAGTGGGTGGACATGTTTTTGAGTAACTGTTTTTTAGTCTGGTGGCCCTAGCGTGGTTGCTACGTAGCGCCCTCCCTGGTGGGAGTGGCAGTCAAGATGGTGCTGAGCTACGATATTCATCAAGGCTGGCTCAGAATTGGTTGTTTTCTTGGGTTTGTAGGGATGGTTTTGGGGAGAGATGAACCTGAATCTGAGATAGGGGACAGGTTAAGGCTTAGGGACAGGGATGAGGGAGAGTTGGAGGTCAACGGCAGGAGCCAGAATCCAGGTTGGAATACAGTTCAGAATCAGAATCAGGTTCAATATCACTGGCTTTTGTCAGGAAATTTGTTGTTTTGTAGCAGCAGTTCAAGTTGAAGTTTAATTATCATTTAACGATATATGAATACAGCCAAACAAAACAGCGTTCCTACATGGCCAAGATGCAAAACACATTACCAACAGCACACAACACACAACACCTAGCACATATGGTTACAATTTCAGGAAAACATACAGTCACAAAGAGAAATTTACATAGATAGCTCAAGTCCCTGAGTGTCCTGTCTGTAGATTGTTGGCAAGTTGTCTCGGTCAAGCTTGATTTTAACCATGAACTCCAGAGGGCAGCACTGAGCAAACACCATAGAGCAGCACTGAGCAAACTCCAGAGGGCAGCACTGAACAAACACCATAGAGCAGCACTGAGCAAACTCCAGAGGGCAGCACTGAACAAACACCATAGAGCAGCACTGAGCAAACTCCAGAGGGCAGCACTGAACAAACACCATAGAGCAGCACTGAGCAAACTCCAGAGGGCAGCACTGAGCAAACACCATAGAGCAGCACTGAGCAAACTCCAGAGGGCAGCACTGAGCAAATGCCATAGAGCAGCACTGAGCAAACTCCAGAGGGCAGCACTGAGCAAACACTGGAGAGCAGCACCGAGCAAACACCAGAGGGCAGCACTGAGAGAACACTGCAGGGCAGCAAAAATACTGAGGTAGTGTACATGAATTCTGCAGAAATCTGATGGCAGAGGGGAAGAAGCTATTACTAAACTGTTAAGTGTGTGTCTTCAGGTTCCTGTACTTCATCCTTGGTGGTGGTGGCATCCGTCAGTCTCAAGAGACAATGGATCTGCGCCTGGAGTTTCCAGGGTGCAGGCCTGGGCAGGGTTGTATGGGAGACCGGCAGTTGCCCAAGCTGCAGGCCTTCCCCCCTCCACGTCACTGATGTTGTCCAAGGGAAGGGCACTAGGACCCATGCAGCTTGGCACCGGTGACGTCGCTGAGCAATGTGGTGTTAAGTGTCTTGCTCAAGGACACAAACACGCTGCCTCAGCTGAGGCTCGAACCAGTGACCTTCAGGTTACTAGTTTGATGCCTTGCCCACTAGGCCACGCGCCAACACTTCATCCTTGATAGTAGCAATGAAATGATGGGGGTGATGAGCACTCTGTGGTCAACGGCCAGTAATCCCTGTGGACAGACTTTAGGTCAGGTATGGTGACATCACCAGATCAGTAAGTCACCAGGATGGCCCACAACAACTATATCTTCCTTTTACACTACCCTTTCCAGTCACTATGAAATATCGTTTGAGTGTGATTTCCATCTTGCCTGCAGTGGCTGCTAACTACACCCAGAATGTAGAATTGTCCACCACTGACACACTGTGTTTTGTTCTCTCCTTTGCAGGTTTCTGATCTACATGCACTGGCCTGTGTTACAGTGTCTGTCATTACTCCTCGTCCCTGCAGTAAGACAAGGCAGAATTTGTCTTCATCTCAGACCTCCCTGTATCAGTCTTTGAACTTGAGTTTCTGGGTCTGACTAGTCAGGGCTGAAGGGGAATTTCTCTTCAGTTCTTAAAGCTAAAGATAAAGATCAGATTTATTCTGGCTTCCTTCCCCTCCCTTTCCAGTTCTGATGAAGAGTCTCGTCCCAAATTATCAACTGTTTATTCCCCTCCGTAGATGCTGTCTGACCTGCTGAGTTCTTCCGCCATTTTGTGTGTGTATCAAACACTCAGCTTGTTCATAGTTGTGCTAATGAAGGGTCACAGCCCAAAATGTCAATTCCCTCCATAGATGCTGCCTGATCTCAAAATAGGATGTTCCTTCAGAACAGAGGTAAGGAGGAATTTCTTTAGCCAGAGGCTAGTGAATCTGTGCAATTCACGTGGAGTCATTGAGTATATCTAAAACAGAGGTTGATAGCTTCTTGATTAGTCAGAATGGCAAAGATTACAGGGAGAAGGCAGGAGAATGGTATTGAGACAGAAAATAAATCACCCATAATGGAATAGTGGAGCAGACTTAATGGGCCAAATGGCCTAATTGTATGTCCAGTGAGCGTGTGCAAATTCCTCATTTCACTGCATGTCTCAGTGTACATGTGGCAAATAAAGCTAATCTTTTTCTGCCTTAAATGATGTGGCTGGAATTCCGTTTCTATTACCAATGGAATCTCATTGCCCAGGAACAACGTCGACCCACTTGGTGCCAGTTTGACCTACTGTACATGCCTGACAAGGGCTGAATGGAACACTGACCTTTCCTCGCAAATAGTTATCTTTCTGGCCACCAGTCAGATTGAAACAACCATCCAGGAAACAAAGAATCTGAATCTGAATCAGGTTTAATATCAGTGGCATTTGTCACGAAATGTGGTGTTTTGTGGCAGCAGTACATTGCAATTCATCATCATAAAAATTAGCAATTACGATAAGAAATACATATATATATAAAATTCAATTAAGTAAGCCATGCCAAAAGAGAGCAAAGAAATAAATACTGAGGTAGTGTTCAAGAGTTCATTGGCCCTTCAGAAATCTGATGGTGGAGGGGGAGAAGCTGTTCCTGAAACATTGAGTGTGTGTCTTCAGGCTCCTGTATCTCCTCCCTGATGGTATCGATGAGAAAAGGAGAAGAGGGCATGTCCAGGGTGACGCGGGTCCTTAATGATGGAAGCCACTATTTTGATGCATTGCCTTTTGAAGGTGTCCTCGATACTGGGGAGGCTAATGCCCATGATGGAGCTGGCTGAGTTACAAGTTTCTGCAGCTTTCTGTGAGCCGGGGCAGTGGCCTCTCCGTACCAGACGGTGATGTGGCCAGCTAAAATGCTGATAAGCCCAAGACATTGGCAAACTTGGAAAACACAAAGCATAGCTTTTCCACGAACATCTTGCATGCTTTTGGTGAAATGTCCACAACAGTACCGTATTTGGTCATTTATGAATGTAATTTAATGCCACTGTATGAATAGACAGCATCTGGAAAAATGTTAAAGGACTGAGCCAACAGTGGAGATTTCGGGCTGAGACCCTTCATCAGGACTGGAAAGGAAGGGGCAGAAGCCAGAAGAAGGTGGGGGAGAGGGAGAGGAGCACAAGCTGGAAGGTTTTAGGTGAGGGGGAAGGTGGGTAGGTGGGGGGAGGAGGGGTAAAATTGAGAACTGGGAGATGATCGGTGGAAGAGACAAAGGGCTGAGGGATAAGGGATCTGATAGAGGATGGTGGACCATGGGAGAAAGGGGCACCACAGGGAGGTATTGGCAGGTGAGGAGAAGAGAAGCGGTAACAAGGGAGCCAGAGTGGGCAGTGGGGGGAGGCATAATTCTAAGTTGATTGAAGGAAGGGACAGGGAAGATTTTTTACACAGGGAGTGAGGGCGTGTGGAACATCCTGCCAGGCTGGTGGTGGAGGCAGATACATTAGGGACATTTAAGAAACTCTTAGATAGACACGGAGATGACAGAAACATGGAGGGTGCTGTGGGAGGGAAGGGTTAGATTGATTTTAGAGTAGTTTGAAAGGCCGGCATAAGATTGTTGGCCCACACCGCGCTGTAATTTTCTGTGTGCTACTTTATGTTGAGCACAATCCCATTTCAGGTGGAATTTATCAGGCAGATATGGTTAAAAGGTAAGGGGCCCACCCATCACCTTGTGTTTCTTCCTCCCGTCCCCCCACCTTCTCAACCTGACTCCTCATCTCTTTTCTCTCCAGTCCTGATGAAGGGTTTTGGCCCGAAACGTCAGCTGTACTCTTTTCCATATATGCTGAGTTCCACATCTGCAGATTTTTTCTTGCTTGTGATGGGAATAACAGTGCAAACCATTTTCTAAACTGGGAGAGAATTCAAAGATCAGGGGTGCAGAGGGACTTGTGCATGTTAATGTTAACTTGCAGGTAGAGTCGGTGGTGAGGAAGGAAAATGCCATGTTAGTGTTCATTCTGAGAGGACTGGAATATAAGAGCAAGGGTGTAATGCTGATTCTTTATAAGGCATTGGTCAGACCACACATAGAGTATTGTGAGCAGTGTGGGGCCCCTTATCTAAGAAAGGGTGTGCTGACATTGGAAAGGGTCCAGGGGGAAGTTCATGAGAATGATTACAGGAATGAAAGGGTTAAGTATGAGGCGTGTTTGATGCTCTGTACTCGCTGGAGTTTTAGAGGTATGAGGGAGGATCTCATTGAAACCTATCGAAAACTGATAGGCCTAGATAGAGTGGATGTGGAGAGGATATTTCTTATAATGACTGAGTCTTGGACCGGGGCACAGCCTCAGAATAGAAATGTGTCATTTTAGAACAGAGATGAGAAAGAATTTCTTCAGCCAGAGGGTGGTGAATCTGTGGAATTCGTTGCCACAGACAGCTGCGGAGGCCAAGTCATTGGGAATATTTGATGCGGAGGTTGATAGGTTCTTGATTAGTCAGGATGTCAAAGGCAGGGAGGAGAATGGGGCTGAGAGGGATAATTATTTAATCATGATGGAATGGTGGAACAGATTCAATGGGCTGAATGGCCTAATTCTATTCCAATATCTCATGGCCTTTTGAAATGCATTGTGATATCTGTAGTTTTCATTTTGGTTATATATATATATATTAGTTAAAGCTCAATGTGCTTGCATAGCACAACCCCCATGAAAGTTCACGATTGTGGCTCCGCCAAGGATTTAGAGAAACAGAGCAAAACAGATCCTTCTGGCTCGATGAGACACACCGCCCAGCAACCTACCTGTTTAGCACAGGTCAAATTTACAATGACCAGTTAACCTACTAACCATACCTCTTTGGACCACCCGGAGGAAACACACACACTCACGGGGAGGAACGTGCGAACTCCTTACAGAAGGACGTCAAATTTGAACTCCAAACTCTGACGCCCTGAGATGTAATAACGTCTCTCTCACCACCGTGGCACCCTGACGTAGTTGCTGAGGGTATTGGAAAACAGTGTCCTTTTTGAGAACAATTGAAGACATACAGTCTTTCTTTATTGATTAATAACTCATAACCTGGTGGTGTGAGGGTCAGTCTACAGTATACTTACCAGTGAATACGGCTGCTGTAACATATTGCATGTGAAGAGCAAGAGGATAAGACGTGAGAGAATAGGACCAATCAGGTGTGACAGTGGGAAAGTGTGTATGGAACCAGAGGAGATAGCAGAGATACTTAATGAATACTTTGCTTCAGTATTCACTATGGAAAAGGACCTTGGTGATTGTAGGGATGACTTGAAGTGGACTGAAAAGCTTGAGCATGTAGATATTAGGGAAGAGGATGTGCTGGAACTTTTGGAAAGCATCAAGTTGGATAAGTCACCAGGACTGGATGGGATGTACCCCAGGCGACTGTGGGAGGCGAGGGAGGAGATTGCTGAGCCTCTGGCGATGATCTTTGCATCATCAGTGGGGATAGGAGAGGTTCCAGAGGATTGGAGGGTTGCGGATGTTGTTCCCCCATTCAAGAAAGGGAGTAGAGATAGCCCAGGAAATTATAGGCCAGTGAGTCGTACTTCAGTGGTTGGTAAATTAATGGAGAAGATACTGAGAGGCAGGATTTATGAACATTTGGAGAGGCATAATATGATTAGGAGTAGTCAGCATGGCTTTGTCAAGGGCAGGTCGTGCCTTACGAGCCTGATTGGATTTTTTGAGGATTTGACCAAACACATTGATGAAGGTAGAGCAGTAGATGTAATGTACAGGTCGCCAACCCGTCGATCGCGATCGACTGGTCGATCTTTGAGACTTTCCCAGTAGATCCCGAAAAAAAAAGAAAAATAAATACAAAATACCATTGAGAGATTGTTTCCGGGTTGCGGGGTTTTAGTCCCGTTCTTTCTGCCCAGTGCACATGCGTGTAGCTCCCCCGCCCCCCACGCACTACAGTGTATTTTAGTGTCCCCTGCCACCGGGCCGCGAGGAAACAACATGAGTCAGCTGCACCTTTGCTCATTCCCTGTCACACCCACTGTTGAACTTGAATACACGCGAGGTCATTACCCAAGCGCGTCAGGGATCACTGGTTGGCCTCGGGCGGCCGGCGGGAAGTGCCGTTGCTACCGGCCTGGAGTGCAGACAGACAGGCGCGGCCTCTGAACCTGTTTAGCACACCGAATATCTGCTGGGAACCCGGTGCTAAAATATTCACAGACGACCTAATTCAGGCTCGGGGTTCTGTTAGTAACAGAGCAGCTACCTCACCGCAATCTGCTGAAAGTCATCCCTCCAGCCAAACTTTTGTCGGCCAGTAGATCCTACAAGGGGGGCGGGCAGCACCCTGTTGCACACCTCGCTTGGTCGGTCGCTCTGCCCAGACTGTGACCGCCGCGGCCCCGGCACAGGAACAGCCGCACCTGGCCAAGGCGTCTGGCGGGGGGCAAGCGGGAGGCTGTCTAATGAGGCAATGAAGCCCTCAAAACTGCTTCGGTACCCTGAGTCCAAGCACCCTGCACTTAGAGACAAACCCACTGAGTTTTTTTCAGCGGGAAAAGGGTGCAGAGGAGATTTACAAGGATGCTGCCTGGATTGGGGAGCATGTCTTATGAGAATGGGTTGAGTGAACTCGGCCTTTTCTCCTTGGAGCGAAGGAGGATGAGAGGTGACCTGATAGAGGTGTATAAGATGATGAGAGGCATTGATCATGTGGATAGTCAGAGGCTTTTTCCCAGGGCTGAAATGGTTGCCACAAGAGGACACAGGTTTAAGGTGCTGGGGAGTAGGTACAGAGGAGGTGTCAGGGGTAAGTTTTTTTACACAGAGAGTGGTGAGTGCGTGGAATGGGCTGCCGGCGACGGTGGTGGAGGAGGATACGATAGGGTCTTTTAAGACACTCCTGGATAGGTACATGGAGCTCAGTAAAATAGAGGGCTCCGGGTAACCCTAGTTAATTTCTAGGACATGTTCGGCACAGCTTTGTGGGCCAAAGAGCCTGTATTGTGCTGTCGGTTTTCTATGTTCTGTATTGTCTTCAGATGAAATAGCTTCCAATGTTACTGAATATTTTACTTAACGATTACGGATTAAGTTCAAAGTTCAAAGTAATTTTATTATCAAAGTACATATATGTCACCATACACAACCCTGAGATTCATTTTCTTGCAGGCTTACTCAATAAATCGTTAACAGATTATTAACCAAAATAGAGCCAATAGAAGACCAAACCAACTTGGACGTTCAACCACTGTGCAAGTGACAACAAGTGTCCAAAAAGAAAGAAAAACGCAGAAATAATAATATAAATAAATAAATAAATAAGCAATAGATATTGAGAACATGAGATGAAGAGCCCTCGAAAGTGAGTCTATAGGTTGTGGGAACAGTTCAGTGTTGGGGTGAGTGATGTTATCCACACTGGTTCAGGACACTGATGGTTGAGGGTAATAACGGGTGAACCTGTTGAGCTGGGTCCTGAGGTTCCTGTACCTTCTTCCTGATGGCAGCAATGAGAAGACAGCATGGCTTGGGCTGGGCCGGGGTTAGCTTGTACATCGAAGCAGAGTGAAATGAAATGATCAATGCAGTTTGAGGATGTGCTGAGGGCAGCACACAAATGTCACCATGCTTCCAGAGGCAAAATCTTTTCTGTTTATCACCTTCAGATCTCCCCTCATTGTCCTACACTCTAGGGTTGATAAGTGTTTCTCAGGATATGCCATCATTATTTGCTCTATTTTTCCATCTGGGAGCAGGATGCCACTGATATTCATGTAGTTACATCAACCTCCACGGTTTTGAGTAAGAGAACAGTCTTGTTATCCTGGTCAGAGTTACAAATAACAGTTGTGAATTTTCCACGGGAACTGTGCCATACAGGTGCATTGCTAATCCAGACCAAGTTTCAAGATTCAAGATTGTTTCATGTCAATTCCAGTACACGAGTGTAAAGGAGAACAAAATAATTGTTACTCCAGATCTGAAGTAGCATATAAAAATGCAATAAAATAAAGAACGCAATGAAAACATAACAAATATAAATACATCAGATAGTTTATAGACATTGTATGTCCATAAGTGACACTAGGCTGTACATAAGGTGACTGACAGGAAATGATAAAGTAGTGGTGGTTGGGGGTGTGGAGGGGTGGGTTAGTGGGTGGAGGTGTTGATCCGCCTTGCTGCCTGGGGAAAGGAACTGTTTTTGAGTCTGGTGGTCCTGGTGTGGATGTTATGTAGCCTCCTCCCTGATGAGAGTCCATGAGCAGGGTGGGTGGGATTCTTCATGATGTCATTGGCCCTTTTCCGGCACCTTTCTGTATATATGCTTAAGATTTGGAAAATAGAGTATGGGGGTTTCAATTTGTGTTGCCCCTTGTTTAGTACTGTATTGGTAACACAGTGAGTTTGGAATTGAGTTCCGGCACCGCCTGTAAGGAATCTATCCGTCTTCCCCGAGGAACGTGTGTTATTTTTCTCCAGGTGCTCCCGTTTCCTCCGACAGTGCAGAGACCTACCGGGAGGGTTAATTGATGATTGTAAATTGTTCCGCGATTAGATTACAGTTAAATCGGGGTTCTCAGGGACTGATGGGGCAACGCAGCACAAAAGGCCTACTCTGCACAGTATCTCTAAATACATAAATAAATAAAGCAGCATTTCAGAATCGGTAATGGACTGTACTGTGGGACGGGACAGGGGGTGGGGGGAATGTTTTAGTCCAGCTGTTCGCAACAGTTCCCAAATATGGTCGTTTACTAAAGAGCGCAGTGCCCTCTGGTGGCGGCCTCCTCATACTGCAGCAGCTGTCTTTCCACGACAAGATCACGTTTGGTCCCTTTCAGCGAAGTTGGGGGGTGGGTGGTTGGAGATAAACTCCCACTACCTATTAAATGCTCCCAGTAGAGCGCGTCTCAAATAGCCCCTGACAACCACATCCAGCTGCTGGTTTCACGTCGGGCTTAGCTACTCACCCAGCAGGATCATTTCAACTGACAGGAGAAGGGGCAAAGATGAGTTAATGTTGGAGCAGATGGAGCTTGTCAGCAGTGTGGTTGTCAGCTCTTATAGAAGGAAACCTCTGCAAGCTTGTGGCTATTCCCACTCATGGGGAAGGCTTTGGCAGTAAACCCAGAGGAAAAGTCCGGAACTGGGGTCCCTGAGTTGAGTTGAACACTGACTGGCAACTCCTGCGATGCTGCTGTTTCAGTCTCTGCCATTCCTTTGGGTTCATCAGCTGCATGGAGACGGGAACCTACTGCATGCCAACAGCTTGCTCTCTATATCGCACTGTCCCCTCAACTGTGCATCGGCGGAAAGTAGACAGCAAGAACACAACGTCCGTAGTCGACCCCCAACCGGTGGAGGGCCTCTCTCAAGTTCATGTTTATTCTCATTCAACAGTGTACATGTATACCACCAATGTTCCTCCAGACTAAAGCACACAGCACAGTACATATAACACACACATACACAACACAAAGTAATATTACCACAAATAATAAGGTGCATTTATGACAGAAGTTAATATATAACACTACTGACCCTTCATACGTGATGAGACGGAGAAAATGGTGACTTTTGCAGTCAGCTTACAAAACTACTAGACACTTGTGTAGAAATACTTCTTCTGAACTGCGATCACTGCAGACTGTAGTTTCTCTTTTAAGGATGTTCTTCTGAACCAACAAAAGCCTATCCAGCACTTTTGCAATTTCCAGGGGGTTTCGGTGAACTAGGCTCTCGAGTGTGCAAGTACAGCCTGGACAACCAACACTGGGGGTGGATGCTGGCTGCATTGAGGCCTGGCAAACCCGTGCTCAGCTCCACTACTCATTGCCAATTAACGCATTGAGCCAGATTTATATCGTCAAAAACGAGAGCGGAAAACGAGCATGTGTTCAGTGCCTGTTTTAAGACCATAAGATATAGGAGCAGAAGTGACCATTCGACCCATTGAGTCTGCTCCGCCATTCAATCATGGGCTGATCCAATTCTTCCAGTCACCCCCACTCCCCTGCCTTCTCCCCATATCCTTTGATGCCCTGGCTAATCGAGAAACTTTGACTGGTTTCCCTTTCTTCTCGATATTACCATTGGCAGAAAGTGCAGAAGCCTTGGGCCTCAGGTGCCAGGTTTGGGGCTGATGTTCCCCTGCAGACATTGGGCTCCTGGACTGGTTTCCCTGGCCCCAGCACTGAACAAGCTCCACAGCTGTGGGCTCACTTCTGGGGATCTGCAGTTCCTGCCTCATGTTTATTTGTTTATTGTTTTTACTACAGTATTTGCACAATGTATGTATATTTCTTTATTCATTTAATTATTTATTGAGATAGACAATAGACAATAGACAGTAGGTGCAGGAGTAGGCCATTCAGCCCTTCTAGCTAGCACAGCCATTCACTGTGATCATGGCTGATCATACACAATCAGTATCCCGTTCCTGCCCTCTCCCTATATCCCTTGACCCCACTATCTATAAGAGCTCTATCTAACTCTCTCTTGAATGCATCCAGAGACTTGGCCTCCACTGCCTTCTGGGGCAGAGCTTTCCACATATCCACCACTCTCTGGGTGAAAAAGTTTTTCCGCATCTCTGTTCTAAATGGCCTACCCCTTATTCTTAAACTGTGGCCTCTAGTTCTGGACTCACCCATCAGCGGGAACATGCTTCCTGCCTCCAACGTGTCCAATCCCTTAATAATCTTATATGTTTCAATCAGATCCCCTCTCATCCTTCTAAATTCCAGTGTATACAAGCCCAGTCGCTCCAATCTTTCAACATATGACAGTCCCGCCATTCTGGGAATTAACCTTGTGAACCTACGCTGCACTCCCTCAATAGCAAGAATGTCCTTCCTCAAATTTGGAGACCAAAACTGCACACAATACTCCAGGTGGGGTCTCACCAGGGCCCTGTACAGCTGCAGAAGGACCTCTTTACTCCTATACTCAATTCCTCTTGTTATAAAGGCCAGCATGCCATTAGCTTTCTTCACTGCCTGCTGTACCTGCATGCTTGCTTTCATTGACTGATGTACAAGAACACCTAGATCTCATTGTACTTCCCCTTTTCCTAACTTAACTCCATCTAGATAGTAATCTGCCTTCCTGTTCTTGCCACCAAAGTGGATAACCTCACATTTATCCACATTAAACTGCATCTGCCATACATTTGCCCACTCACCCAACCTGTCCAAGTCACCCTGCATTCTCATAACATCCTCCTAACATTTCACGCTGCCACCCAGCTTTGTGTCATCGGCAAATTTGCTAATGTTACTTTTAATCCCTTCATCTAAATCATTAATGTATATTGTAAACAGCTGCAGTCCCAGCACCGAACCTTGCGGTACCCCACTGGTCACAGCCTGCCATTCCGAAAGGGAGATACAGCGTGGAACTGCACTGCTTAGCAACCCCCCAATTTAACCCTAACTCAATCATGGGACAATTTACAATGCCCAATTAACCTTCTCGGTATGTCTTTGGACTGTGGGAGGAAACTGGAGCACTCGGGGGGAAACCCGTTAGAGATGCCGCTGGAATTGAACTGACGTCCCAAGCTGGAATAGTGTTGCACTAACCACTACCTTACCTTGGCCTGATCAAGGCATCATGGCTGAGGGTGAAGTCTCCCTGCTCCACAATCACTGCAGTGACTCGACAGCTGTGGCCTAAACCTTTGGAACTCACCCCTGTGACTGTGGACTCATTCTCAGGGTCTCTGTGCTTCATGTTCTGTGTGTTACACGTTTATTTTTTCCACGAGGGGCAGAACGAAGTGATGCTGCCGCTGAACAGTGACTCCTTTGCTTTCATCTTTGGAAACAGTTCTATTTCCATCTTCAGTATCTCTGTTTTACCCTTTCAGGGTTCTTTGAAGACCTTAACCTGGAGTTTCATGCTGACTTCGGTTCTATGTGGGAATGGGACCTGCTCGGGGGGGGGGTTCACAACTGGCCGTTGTTCGGCACACCAAGGGCTCGGCCGAAGAGATCAGCTCGCCTTCGGAGGCCCGGGATCTCGGGGCGCTGGAGACGGGAGGATCGAAGGTCAGAGTCGTCGGGGGAGCCGGAAGATCCAAGGCTGTGTGCCCGGAGACCCCAGACCTTTGGGCATAGAGCTCGGAAAAGGCGATGTAACAGACTTTTAACATCGTAAACCAGCGAGTTGTTTGTTATGTCTCCCCTCTCGCTGTGAAACAGAGACACCACCTTCTCCCTTATTAGGGAGAGAGAGAGCCTGTGGTATGTCGAATACTGGGTGAACGAGTAGCCTTTGAAGGACTGCAAGTCTGTGTCTTTGCTCACGCTTGAGTGCTCAGTGACGGGTGCTGATGCTTTTTTTGCCGGTGGGGGAGGGGGAATCGTTGCTTGCTGACGCTATGTGCAGGAGGGAGGGGAGCTGGGGGGGACTTTGCGGTTCTAACGTTTAACTGTCATTTATTCTTGCCGGGCACTCCTCTGTTCTCATGGATGGTTGTGAAGAAAAAGAACTTCAGGATGTATTTTGTAGACATTTCTCTGACATTAAATGTACCTTTGAAACCCTTGTTTGCACGATATGTTCTTTTTTCACACCTTGGGTGTTGGATGGGCTTTGTTGTGAGGGTCTTTTCTTAGTGGGCTGTTTTGTGGCTGCCTGCGAGACGATGAAGCTCAAGGTTGTGTACGGTATTCAGTACATTGATAATAAATGTACTTGGACTTTGAACTTTGAGTTTAGTCATCTCACGGCCTGGGGAAAGAAGCTGGTTGCAAGTTGAATTTTGAGTTCAAGTTGACGTTCGTAGGCATACACAATCAGGGCATAAACGTACAATAATTCATAACAATAATAATCATTCAAGTTGACTCTTGTAGGCACAAACACCCAGGGAATAAACACCATGAAAATTAGCTCTAGGCAGGAGCATCGTACATTACAGACCTGACCTACATAGTTTAACATAAGTTATACATCGCTTACACAACAAAGTAAACTTTACAACATTTGTGCAAGTTCAGAGCAAGTGAGAGGGAGAAATATAAAAGGTTGAATAGATTAGGACTTTATTCCCTGGAGTGTAGAAGAATGAGGGGAGATTTAATAGAGGTATGCACAATTATGAGGGGTATAGATAGGGTAAATGGAAGCGGGCTTTTTCCACTGAGGTTGTGTGAGGCTAGAACTAGAGGTCACGGGTTAAGGGTGAAAGGAGAAATGTTTAGGGGGAACATGAGGGGAAACTACTTCACTCACTCAGAGGGTGGTGTGAGTGTGGAATGAGTCGACAGTGGCAGTAGTGGATGTAGGCTCCATGTCAACATTTCAGAGAAGTTTGGATAAGTACGTGGATGGGAGGGTTATGGAGGTCTGTGGTCCTGATGCAGTAGACACGTCAATAGTGCACGGGAGGGGTAGCACCTCTAGATGGGGGCTTGTCACACTCCTTGGAGTGGCTCATCATCTATTGGTCCCCACCAACACCCAGCTCTCACCTGTGGCTCCCCGTGGCTGTTTGCATGCGACAGCGGCCACACCCCGGGCAACGGCTTCGACGGGCCGGCTAAACCGGGTGAGGGTAGCCAACGGGTCTGAAACCCTCGGTGAGATAGGAATTTGCTCATCCCAGCATGAGAAGACTGCTTCGGTGGATCAGGCGGAGGAAACCCGGGGGTTCAATGGCTGAGAAGGCGTTGAGGCAGTGCATTGTGGAGTGCGTAGGGCGTGGCAGAGCGCTTCAGAAGACACGGCCATCCAATGCAGCCAAGGAAGTTGCCGTACGTAACGATTCTTCCTGCCACTGGATCCTGACTTCTGAGGCTGGGAGAGTGGGATCGTCTCTGTGCAAGGCTTTTCCACTTTAATATCTTTCACACACTGGTTACATTGTGAAGAAGGTCAGCTGGTGGCGCAGTGAGATCAGCGCCAGGCTCAAGAACGGAGGTTCCCGAGTTCGATCCAGTGACAGATCATTTCCAAGCGCACTCTCCATCCTTGCCGGGTTCAAGTCAAGTCACTTTTTATTGTCATTTCGACCATAACTGCTGGTACAGTACACAGTAAAAACGAAACATTTTTCAGGACCATGGTGCTACATGAAACAATACAAAAACTACACTGAACTACGTAAAACAACACAAAAACTACTCTAGACTACAGACCTACCCAGGACTGCATAAAGTGCACAAAACAGTGCAGGCATTACAGTAAATAATAAACAAGACAATAGGCACAGTAGAGGGCAGTAAGTTGGTGTCAGTCCAGGCTCTGGGTATTGAGAAGTCTGATGGCTTGGGGGAAGAAACTGTTGCACAGTCTGGTTGTGAGAGTCCAAATGCTTCGGTGCCTTTTTCCAGATGGCAGGAGGGAGAAGAGTTTGTATGAGGGGTGTGTGGGGTCCTTCATAATGCTGTTTGCTTTGCAGATGCAGCGTGTAGTGTAAATGTCCATGATGGCGGGACGAGAGACCCCGATGATCTTCTCAGCTGACCTCACTATCTGCTGCAGGGTCTGGCGATCCGAGATGGTGCAATTTCCGAACCAGGCAGTGATGCAGCTGCTCAGGATGCTCTCAATACAACCCCTGTAGAATGTGATGAGGATGTGGGGGGGGAGATGGACTTTCCTCAGCCTTTGCAGAAAGTAGAGACGCTGCTGGGCTTTCTTTGCTATGCAGCTGGTGTTGAGGGACCAGGTGAGATTCTCAGTCAGGTGAACACCAAGAAATTTGGTGCTCTGAACGATCTCTACTGAGGAGCCGTCAGTGTTCAGTGGGGAGTGGTCGCTCCGTGCCCTCCTGAAGTCAACAACCATCTCTTTAGTTTTGTTCACATTCAGAGACAGGTTGTTGGCTCTGCACCAGTCCGTTAGCCACTGCACCTCCTCTCTGTAAGCTGACTTGTCATTCTTGCTGATGAGACCCACCACAGTCGTGTCATCGGCAAACTTGATGATGTGGTTCGAGCTGTGTGTTGTAGCACAGTCGTGGGTGCTGATGATGTCGAGCTCACAACTCGACCTCGTAAAAAGAAACACTGCCACCCTGCACAATGCAGTCTTCCTCAGACCCCAGGAGACAACCAAAAAAAGTTCAGCATGGACTAGATGTGCCGGTATATTGGAATTTTACCAGCAATGGAACGGGAATGAACAGTGAAATCTCTAAGTGATATAATACTGTGACGTGTTTTCTATTTTACATAACCTTTACATTTTTAAAATATTTTTAAATATCTGTATTTTATATTAGTTGTTAATTGTTTTTGAAAGATTTGAGACATTGTTTTTACTTGAACTGTCAGAATTTATTTCTTGATTTTATTGAGAGACAGAGTTTGGAACAAACCCTTCTGTCCCTTCGAGCCGCACCACCCAGTTGACCCTAGGCTAATCACAGGACAATTTACAATGGCCAGTTAACTGGCTAACTGGCACGCCTTTGAACTGTGGGAGGAAATCGGATCAGCCAGAAAAAACACAGGAGGGAATGTAGAAACTTTCTTTCAGATGACACCAGAAATGAACTCTGATATTCTGATAGCCCGAGCTGTAATAGCATCGTGCTAACCGCTACACTATCATGATGCCCTTTCCTGCGGGTGTTCACGGTAAGCACAAGAAACACAAGAGAATCAACGAAAAACTGCAGACAATAAGACAAACCAACAACCAATGTTCAAAGGACAACAAACTGTGTAAATACTGTTACGTACCTGTGGGTATCTTGTACTTGTCACGTGACAGTAGTGTTGAAGCTATACTGGACTTAAGGTAGTGGTCTTGTGATGGTGGAGTGATGTCATTTTCCCGTCAGTAGAGGTCATGTGATAAGTTTTTTTTTACAGGGTATAAAAGGAGGACCCCTCCCTGTGAGGAGGGGCAGTTCGTGGCTGGATTTGCCATTTTGACTCCATGCCACTGCATGGTCCAATATTATGACGCAGTTTAGTTGAAAGGTGGAGTTTTATTTAATGCCTAAAGTTTAAAAGGTCATTGCCGGCAGTTTCTTTATCATACTGCCAGTTAAAAATCAGTGGAGAGTGAAGATCGGAGTTCGGGAGCTAAAAGATCGAAGAAAGTCGGTTTTGACGGTGAAACAGGTTCGACCTTGTTTGATCCTCATACGGAAGGAATTCGTTGGCTGTCCCTGTGGTAACCCCTGTGTATAGCAGAAAGGGTTGGGTACAGTTTTGTAAAGGAAAGGTCAGTGCCTTTAAGCCGTTTCATTTCCATCTTCATAAATTCTCCGGGAAAAGTATAGTTCGACTGGGAACCGCAACAACACGATGTGAAAGAGAATTTAAATTGTCTAAAAAGTCTCCCCTTTAATGGACTGTAAGCATTTTGAACTTTTGCAGTACTACTTTGAAGAACTGTTTTTGCAACATCGCTTTAAGAACTGTTTTCGCTTTATTCCTTTAAGAACTGTTTAAGCTGCCGCACAGCAGCTGATTTCCGGTTACGTGAGTGGTTTATTTACTTTTGGGGGTTTGTTTTTCAGTGTTTAATAAATGTTCTATTTGTTATTAAAAAATCCTGCCTCACATATATTTATTGTTGCTGAATCCGTAACAATACAAAATGAAAAAAAAAAAATTTCAAGAACATGAGGTGAAGAGTCCTTGAGAGGGAGTTTCTTGGTTATGGGAACAGTTCAGTGATGGGGTGAGTGAAGTTACCCCAGGTTCAAGAGCCTGATGGTTTTGGGGTAATAACTGTTCCTGAACCTGGTGGCTAGGTCCTGAGGCTCCTGTACCTCCTTCCTGCTGGCTGGGGCCTGGGTGTTGGGGTCCTTGATGGGGATGCTGCTTTCCTGAAACAGTGTAGATGTGCTCAGCAGTGGGAGGGATTTTCTTTATTTATACTATGTAAATTATGTTTGAAATATAGTCACTTCCTCTACTACAAACACTCTCCAGATCTCCGGTCATCCTTTTGTACGCCTGAACTAAAAGTGTAGCCCTGCACACCCACATGGGTGCCCAACAAGCCTGCTTTTTCATCAGCTACGTGGAACAGCCACCTTCCAGGCCTTCACTGGTAACACTCACCAACCGATGACAGCATTAGTGCTGCTTCATGCACCCATGCTAAGCTTTTTAATTGTATCACCTTTGCCTCCAACTTCCACCCTGCCCTCAAATCCATCTCTCTCCCCTTTCTTAATCTCTCTGTTTCTCCGGAGACAGACTATCCACTGACACCTTTTACAAACAGACTGATTCTCACAGCTATCTTCTTCCCACCCTGTTGTTTTTAAGAATGTTGTTCCCTTCTCTCAGTTCCTCCATCTCTTCTCGGGATGAGGCTTGGAGTTGTTGAGTGGAGTGTTGTGCAGACGCAGTTGAAGCATTCCCACGCGGGTCTGGTGAAGAACTTTTCAAACCCGCTCTCCATAAATGGGGGGCATCATCTAGTGGAGTGGTCGTCATCAGAGTGGCCTAATTCAGGCTTTGGCTCAACAGGGCTTTGGTGAGAACTGGCGGAGGCAAGGGAAGTAGGCAAGTTCATTCCTTATTTTTTTTTCTTAATTAATTCTTAAGAGGAGAGGGGATGTTCTGTTGTGGGTGTCAGACGTGGGATTTCTGGGAGACTTCCAGCCTCCCCGATGGCCACATCTGCACCAGGTGCATCGATCTGCAGCTCCTTAGGAATTGTGTTAAGGAACGGGAGCTGCAGCTGGATGACCTTCAGCTTGTTAGGGAAAGTGAAGCGGTGATAGACAGGAGCTAGAGGGAGGTGGTCAGCCCATGGCTACAGGAGACAGATAAATGGGTGACCATCCGGAGAGGGAAGGGAGAACGTCAGATAGTGGAGAGAACCCCTCTGGCCATCTCCCTCAACAAGAAGTACTCCATTTTGAGTTCTGCTGGGTGGGGGAAGGGGGGGGCGACCTACCTGGGGGAAGAACAGCGGCCGTGCCTCTGGCACTGAGTCTGGCCCTGTGGCTCAGAAGGGTAGGAACTGAGGAGGATGGCACCAGTGATAAGGAATTCTATAGTCAAGGGGACAGATAGGTGATTCTGTGGACGTGAACAAGAAAACCAGTTGGTAGTTTGCCTCCCAGGTGCCAGGGTCCGCGATGTTTCTGAAAGTGTCTACAATATCCTGAAGAGGGAGGGTGAGCAGCCAGAGGTCGTGGTACACATTGGTGCCAACGACAGAGGGAGAAAAAGGGAGGAGGTCCTGACAACACAATACGTGGAGTTGGGAAGGAAGTTGAGAAGCAGGACCTCAAGGATAGTAATCTCAGGATTGCTTCCTGGGCCACGAGACAGTGAGGATAGGAATAGAATGAGGTGGCAGATAAATGCTTGGTGTTAAATCGTACTACAGAGGCAATATTCAAAAGGGCAAAGAATGCAGGACTGAAGGTGCTGTAATTAAATGCGCATAGCATTCAGAATAAGGTGGACAAACTCATGGAGTAATTAGAGATCGGTCGGTATGACGTTGTGGGCATTACTGAGTTGTGGCTGAAAGAAGGTCATAATTGAGAGCTTAACATCAAAGGATGTTTTGTATCGAAGGGACTGTCAGGAAGTCATAGGAGGTGGTGAGGCTCTGCTGGTAAGAGATGGAATTACATCTTTAGAAAGAGGTGACGTAGGGTCAGAGAATGTTGAATCTTTGTGGGCGGAGTTAAGAAACTCCAAGGGTAAAAGAAAACATCATGGGAATCACGTATAGGCCTCCAAATAGTAGCCAAGACGTGGGGTTGAGGTTGCAACAGGAGCTGGAAAAGGCATGAATTCCATCAGGACCAGAGGACTTATCTATCTTCAGGTCCACAAGTTTTCTCAGCACTACCTCTTTAGTGATAGGTATTGTATTGAGGTCCTCACCTCCCATCGCATCCATAACATCCCTCTTTGACATGTTAAATGTGTCCTCCACCATGAAGACTGACACAAAATAGTCATTCAAAGCCTCTGCCATTTCCTCATTACCCAATATCAATTCCCCCTTCTCGTCCTCCAAGGGACCTACATTCACTTTAGCCGCCCTTTCCGATCTATGTGATTATAAAAACTTTTACCATCCATTTTTATATTTTGTGCTAGCTTATTTTAATAATCCAGTTTCCCTTTCTTAATTGCTCACTTAGTGTTACTTTGTTGCTTTTTAAAGTTTTCCCAATCTTCCAGTGTCCCACTACTCTTGGCAACTTTCTATGCACGAGCTTTTGGTTTGATGCCTTCTTTTATTTCCTTAGTTATCCAACTGACTCTCCCCACTCTTACTGTCCTTGCTTTTAAGTGGAATATACTTTTGTTGAACACTGTGAAAAATCTCTTTGAAAGTCTTCCACTGTTCCTCAACTGTCCCAAGGGAGCAGCCTCCGGGACGCCCTGTCATTGCAACAGAGAACTCTGTCCATTCTCCTGACTATACTATCCCCAATTGCCACTACATTTCTCTTCTCTCCCTCCTCTTGAATGGCTCCCTGAACTACGGTGCCACAGTTAGGTTGCTCATCCTTCCTACAGCCCCCACTCTCACCCACACAGGGAGCAAGAATCTCAGACCCGTTGGACAAGCTCAAGGACAGAGACTCCTCCAACACCGTCTCTCGGATCCCACTACCCACCTCACTCAGTCACATCCTCTTGTTCCTGACCACAGACCGAATTTGAGGCAGCTAATCTAATGGGTGTGACTACCTCCTGAAACAGAGAATCCAGGTAACTCTCCCCCTCCCTGATGTGCCGCAGTGTTTGAAGCTCAGATTCCAGGTCGTCAACTTTGAGCCTGAGTTCCTCGAGCAGCCAACACTTGCTCCAGATGTGGTCACCAGCTCCCACATCATTCAGCTACAGCACATCGCCTGATCCTGCACCAGATCCATAACACCCTAAAGGTTAACTTGCAGGTAGAGCCGGTGGAGAAGAAGGCAAATGCAATGTTAGCATTCATTTCAAGAGGTCTAGAATACAAGAGCAGGGATGTGATGCTGAAGCTTTATAAGGCACTGGTGAGGCCTCACCTTGAGTATTGTGAATAGTCTTGGCTCATCAACTTAGAAAAGATGTGCTGGCATTGGAGAGGATCCAGAGGAGGTTCACAAGGATGATACTGGGAATGAAAGGGTTATCATACAAGTAATGTTTGATGGCTCTGGGTCTGTACTCGCTGGAATTTAGAAGGATGGGGGAGATCTCATTGAAACTTTTCAAATGTTGAAAGGCCTAGACAGAGTAGATGTGGAAAGGATGTTTCCCATGGTGGGAGAGTCTAGGACAAGAGGGCACAGCCTCAGGATAGAGGGGCAGCCATTTAAAACAGAGATGCAGAGAAATTTCTTTATCCAGAGAGTGGTGAATTTGTGGAATTTATTACCACAGGCATCTATGGAGGCCAGGTCATTGGGTGTATTTAAGGCAGAGCTTGATAGGTTCTTGATTGGACATGGCATCAAAGGTTACGGGGAGAAGGTTGGGGAGTAGGAGGAGGGGGTAAAAATGAATCAGCCGTGAATGAATGGCAGAGCAGACTTGATGGGCCAAATGGCCTAATTCTGCTCCTATGTCTTATGGTCTTGAGGAATGAGCTGAAGGGCCTTTTTCTGAGGAATGTTCTATAAGAATATGTAATTTGATATCTCAGTAAAGACTCCTGCAAAGTTCTACAGATGTACTATGGAGAGCATTCTGCTGGTTGTACACCATCTGGTACAGAGCAGCTGCTGCACAGGATTGGAAAAAGATGCAGAAAGTTGTAAACTCAGCTAGCTCCACCATGGCAACTGGTCTCCTCAGCATCAAGAACACCTTCGAAAGGCGATGCCTCAAAAAGATGGTATCAATCATGAAGGATACCAATCACCCAGGACCTGTCCTCTTCTCTTTGCTACCATCAAGGAGGAAGTACAGGAGCCTGAAGACACACACAAATGTTTTAGAAACAGCTTCTTCCCCTCCACCATCAGGTTTCTGAATGGTCCATGAACTTAACCTCACTATTTTGCTCTCTTTTTGCATTACTTTTTAATATGTTCCTTATTGCAACCTATATGAATTGTACCATACTGGCACCACAGACAAACAAATTTCATAATGTAAGTCAGTGATAATAAACCTGATCTTCCTCTGAGCTACCCAGTTATGCCCCCTGCTGGCCATTGAGTGTATGACCGGCACTCTTTAAGCGTACTTATATGCATTCGGGCATTCATGTCCAACTGTGTACGGCCACACTCTACCTCTGTACATCACCATTTATATTCTGTATGAGTCCATTCGCCAGAGCTGCTGGAAGCGCAGTGCAAACTGCAACAACTGAGCTCAAAGCATGTCAATCCAGTGCCTCTGGGTCTCACTAAGGACAGGGAGGTTAATTATGATGAAGATGTCCCAGTCAGTTATAGGAAGGGGTTGGAAGAGGGTTTGAGTTATAGGGAGAGAGTGGGAGAGGGTCTGAGTTACAAGGAGAGGGTTGGGAGAGGGTCTGAGTTACAGGGAGAGGGTTGGAGAGGGTCTGAGTTATAGGGAGAGGGTTGGAGAGGGTCTGAGTTATAGGGAGAGGGTTGGGAGAGGGTCTGAGTTACAAGGAGAGGGTTGGGAGAGGGTCTGAGTTATAGGGAGAGGGTTGGAGAGGGTCTGAGTTAGAGGGGGAGAGTGGGAGAGGGTCTGAGTTACAAGGAGAGGGTTGGAGAGGGTCTGAGTTAGAGGGAGAGAGTGGGAGAGGGTCTGAGTTATAGGGAGAGGTTGGGAGAGGGTCTGAGTTACAGGGAGAGGGTTGGAGAGGGTCTGAGTTATAGGGAGAGGGTTGGAGAGGGTCTGAGTTACAGGGAGAGGGTTGGAGAGGGTCTGAGTTACAAGGAGAGGGTTGGAGAGGGTCTGAGTTATAGGGAGAAGGTTGGAGAGGGTCTGAGTTATAGGGAGAGGGTTGGAGAGGGTCTGAGTTATAGGGAGAGGGTTGGAGAGGGTCTGACTTACAGGGAGAGGGTTGGAGAGGGTCTGAGTTAGAGGGGGAGAGTGGGAGAGGGTCTGAGTTACAAGGAGAGGGTTGGAGAGGGTCTGAGTTATAGGGAGAGGGTTGGAGAGGGTCTGAGTTAGAGGGGGAGAGTGGGAGAGGGTCTGAGTTACAAGGAGAGGGTTGGAGAGGGTCTGAGTTAGAGGGGGAGAGTGGGAGAGGGTCTGAGTTACAAGGAGAGGGTTGGAGAGGGTCTGAGTTATAGGGAGAGGGTTGGGAGAGGGTCTGAGTTAGAGGGAGAGAGTGGGAGAGGGTCTGAGTTACAGGGAGAGGGTTGGGAGAGGGTCTGAGTTAGAGGGGGAGAGTGGGAGAGGGTCTGAGTTACAGGGAGAGGGTTGGGAGAGGGTCTGAGTTATAGGGAGAAGGTAAGAGAGGGCCTGGGTTATAGGGAGAGGGTTGGAGAGGGTCTGAGTTAGAGGGGGAGAGTGGGAGAGGGTCTGAGTTACAAGGAGAGGGTTGGGAGAGTGTCTGAGTTAGAGGGGGAGGGTGGGAGAGGGTGGGAGAGGGTCTGTTAGAGGGGAGAGTGGGAGAGGGTGGGAGAGGGTCTGAGTTATGGGGAGAGAGTGGGAGAGGGTCTGAGTTACAAGGAGAGGGTTGGAGAGGGTCTGAGTTATAGGGAGAGGGTTGGAGAGGGTCTGAGTTAGAGGGGGAGAGTGGGAGAGGGTCTGAGTTACAGGGAGAGGGTTGGGAGAGGGTCTGAGTTAGAGGGGGAGAGTGGGAGAGGGTCTGAGTTACAGGGAGAGGGTTGGGAGAGGGTCTGAGTTATAGGGAGAAGGTAAGAGAGGGCCTGGGTTATAGGGAGAGGGTTGGAGAGAGTCTGAGTTAGAGGGGGAGAGTGGGAGAGGGTCTGAGTTACAGGGAGAGGGTTGGGAGAGGGTCTGAGTTAGAGGGGGAGAGTGGGAGAGGGTCTGAGTTACAGGGAGAGGGTTGGGAGAGGGTCTGAGTTATAGGGAGAAGGTAAGAGAGGGCCTGGGTTATAGGGAGAGGGTTGGAGAGGGTCTGAGTTAGAGGGGGAGAGTGGGAGAGGGTCTGAGTTACAAGGAGAGGGTTGGGAGAGTGTCTGAGTTAGAGGGGGAGGGTGGGAGAGGGTGGGAGAGGGTCTGTTAGAGGGGGAGAGTGGGAGAGGGTGGGAGAGGGTCTGAGTTATGGGGAGAGAGTGGGAGAGGGTCTGAGTTACAAGGAGAGGGTTGGAGAGAGTCTGAGTTAGAGGGGGAGAGTGGGAGAGGGTCTGAGTTACAGGGAGAGGGTTGGGAGAGGGTCTGAGTTACAGGGAGAGGGTTGGGAGAGGGTCTGAGTTATAGGGAGAAGGTAAGAGAGGGCCTGGGTTATAGGGAGAGGGTTGGAGAGGGTCTGAGTTAGAGGGGGAGAGTGGGAGAGGGTCTGAGTTACAGGGAGAGGGTTGGGAGAGGGTCTGAGTTACAGGGAGAGGGTTGGAGAGGGTCTGAGTTACAGGGAGAGGGTTGGAGAGGGTCTGAGTTATAGGGAGAGGGTTGGAGAGGGTCTGAGTTACAGGGAGAGGGTTGGAGAGGGTCTGAGTTAGAGGGGGAGAGTGGGAGAGGGTCTGAGTTATAGGGAGAGGTTGGGAGAGGGTCTGAGTTACAGGGAGAGGGTTGGAGAGGGTCTGAGTTATAGGGAGAGGGTTGGAGAGGGTCTGAGTTACAGGGAGAGGGTTGGAGAGGGTCTGAGTTACAAGGAGAGGGTTGGAGAGGGTCTGAGTTATAGGGAGAGGGTTGGAGAGGGTCTGAGTTATAGGGAGAGGGTTGGAGAGGGTCTGAGTTACAAGGAGAGGGTAGGAGAGGGTCTGAGTTACAGGGAGAGGGTTGGAGAGGGTCTGAGTTAGAGGGGGAGAGTGGGAGAGGGTCTGAGTTACAAGGAGAGGGTTGGAGAGGGTCTGAGTTATAGGGAGAGGGTTGGAGAGGGTCTGAGTTAGAGGGGGAGAGTGGGAGAGGGTCTGAGTTAGAGGGAGAGAGTGGGAGAGGGTCTGAGTTACAGGGAAAGGGTTGGGAGAGGGTCTGAGTTACAGGGAGAGGGTTGGAGAGGGTCTGAGTTACAAGGAGAGGGTTGGAGAGGGTCTGAGTTATAGGGAGAAGGTTGGAGAGGGTCTGAGTTATAGGGAGAGGGTTGGAGAGGGTCTGAGTTATAGGGAGAGGGTTGGAGAGGGTCTGAGTTACAGGGAGAGGGTTGGAGAGGGTCTGAGTTAGAGGGGGAGAGTGGGAGAGGGTCTGAGTTACAAGGAGAGGGTTGGAGAGGGTCTGAGTTATAGGGAGAGGGTTGGAGAGGGTCTGAGTTAGAGGGGGAGAGTGGGAGAGGGTCTGAGTTACAAGGAGAGGGTTGGAGAGGGTCTGAGTTAGAGGGAGAGAGTGGGAGAGGGTCTGAGTTACAGGGAGAGGGTTGGGAGAGGGTCTGAGTTAGAGGGGGAGAGTGGGAGAGGGTCTGAGTTACAGGGAGAGGGTTGGGAGAGGGTCTGAGTTATAGGGAGAAGGTAAGAGAGGGCCTGGGTTATAGGGAGAGGGTTGGAGAGGGTCTGAGTTAGAGGGGGAGAGTGGGAGAGGGTCTGAGTTACAAGGAGAGGGTTGGGAGAGTGTCTGAGTTAGAGGGGGAGGGTGGGAGAGGGTGGGAGAGGGTCTGTTAGAGGGGAGAGTGGGAGAGGGTGGGAGAGGGTCTGAGTTATGGGGAGAGAGTGGGAGAGGGTCTGAGTTACAAGGAGAGGGTTGGAGAGGGTCTGAGTTATAGGGAGAGGGTTGGAGAGGGTCTGAGTTAGAGGGGGAGAGTGGGAGAGGGTCTGAGTTACAAGGAGAGGGTTGGAGAGAGTCTGAGTTAGAGGGAGAGAGTGGGAGAGGGTCTGAGTTACAGGGAGAGGGTTGGGAGAGGGTCTGAGTTAGAGGGGGAGAGTGGGAGAGGGTCTGAGTTACAGGGAGAGGGTTGGGAGAGGGTCTGAGTTATAGGGAGAAGGTAAGAGAGGGCCTGGGTTATAGGGAGAGGGTTGGAGAGAGTCTGAGTTAGAGGGGGAGAGTGGGAGAGGGTCTGAGTTACAGGGAGAGGTTTGGGAGAGGGTCTGAGTTAGAGGGGGAGAGTGGGAGAGGGTCTGAGTTACAGGGAGAGGGTTGGGAGAGGGTCTGAGTTACAGGGAGAGGGTTGGGAGAGGGTCTGAGTTATAGGGAGAAGGTAAGAGAGGGCCTGGGTTATAGGGAGAGGGTTGGAGAGGGTCTGAGTTAGAGGGGGAGAGTGGGAGAGGGTCTGAGTTACAGGGAGAGGGTTGGGAGAGGGTCTGAGTTACAGGGAGAGGGTTGGAGAGGGTCTGAGTTACAGGGAGAGGGTTGGAGAGGGTCTGAGTTATAGGGAGAGGGTTGGAGAGGGTCTGAGTTACAGGGAGAGGGTTGGAGAGGGTCTGAGTTAGAGGGGGAGAGTGGGAGAGGGTCTGAGTTATAGGGAGAGGTTGGGAGAGGGTCTGAGTTACAGGGAGAGGGTTGGAGAGGGTCTGAGTTATAGGGAGAGGGTTGGAGAGGGTCTGAGTTACAGGGAGAGGGTTGGAGAGGGTCTGAGTTACAAGGAGAGGGTTGGAGAGGGTCTGAGTTATAGGGAGAGGGTTGGAGAGGGTCTGAGTTATAGGGAGAGGGTTGGAGAGGGTCTGAGTTACAAGGAGAGGGTAGGAGAGGGTCTGAGTTACAGGGAGAGGGTTGGAGAGGGTCTGAGTTAGAGGGAGAGAGTGGGAGAGGGTCTGAGTTAGAGGGGGAGAGTGGGAGAGGGTCTGAGTTACAGGGAGAGGGTTGGGAGAGGGTCTGAGTTACAGGGAGAGGGTTGGAGAGGGTCTGAGTTACAAGGAGAGGGTTGGAGAGGGTCTGAGTTATAGGCAGAAGGTTGGAGAGGGTCTGAGTTATAGGGAGAGGGTTGGAGAGGGTCTGAGTTATAGGGAGAGGGTTGGAGAGGGTCTGAGTTACAGGGAGAGGGTTGGAGAGGGTCTGAGTTAGAGGGGGAGAGTGGGAGAGGGTCTGAGTTACAAGGAGAGGGTTGGAGAGGGTCTGAGTTATAGGGAGAGGGTTGGAGAGGGTCTGAGTTAGAGGGGGAGAGTGGGAGAGGGTCTGAGTTACAAGGAGAGGGTTGGAGAGGGTCTGAGTTAGAGGGAGAGAGTGGGAGAGGGTCTGAGTTACAGGGAGAGGGTTGGGAGAGGGTCTGAGTTAGAGGGGGAGAGTGGGAGAGGGTCTGAGTTACAGGGAGAGGGTTGGGAGAGGGTCTGAGTTATAGGGAGAAGGTAAGAGAGGGCCTGGGTTATAGGGAGAGGGTTGGAGAGGGTCTGAGTTAGAGGGGGAGAGTGGGAGAGGGTCTGAGTTACAAGGAGAGGGTTGGGAGAGTGTCTGAGTTAGAGGGGGAGGGTGGGAGAGGGTGGGAGAGGGTCTGTTAGAGGGGAGAGTGGGAGAGGGTGGGAGAGGGTCTGAGTTATGGGGAGAGAGTGGGAGAGGGTCTGAGTTACAGGGAGAGGGTTGGAGAGGGTCTGAGTTACAAGGAGAGGGTTGGAGAGGGTCTGAGTTATAGGGAGAGGGTTGGAGAGGGTCTGAGTTATAGGGAGAGGGTTGGAGAGGGTCTGAGTTACAAGGAGAGGGTAGGAGAGGGTCTGAGTTACAGGGAGAGGGTTGGAGAGGGTCTGAGTTAGAGGGGGAGAGTGGGAGAGGGTCTGAGTTACAAGGAGAGGGTTGGAGAGGGTCTGAGTTATAGGGAGAGGGTTGGAGAGGGTCTGAGTTAGAGGGGGAGAGTGGGAGAGGGTCTGAGTTAGAGGGAGAGAGTGGGAGAGGGTCTGAGTTACAGGGAGAGGGTTGGGAGAGGGTCTGAGTTAGAGGGGGAGAGTGGGAGAGGGTCTGAGTTACAGGGAGAGGGTTGGGAGAGGGTCTGAGTTATAGGGAGAAGGTAAGAGAGGGCCTGGGTTATAGGGAGAGGGTTGGAGAGGGTCTGAGTTAGAGGGGGAGAGTGGGAGAGGGTCTGAGTTACAAGGAGAGGGTTGGGAGAGTGTCTGAGTTAGAGGGGGAGGGTGGGAGAGGGTGGGAGAGGGTCTGTTAGAGGGGGAGAGTGGGAGAGGGTCTGAGTTATGGGGAGAGAGTGGGAGAGGGTCTGAGTTACAAGGAGAGGGTTGGAGAGAGTCTGAGTTAGAGGGGGAGAGTGGGAGAGGGTCTGAGTTACAGGGAGAGGGTTGGGAGAGGGTCTGAGTTACAGGGAGAGGGTTGGGAGAGGGTCTGAGTTATAGGGAGAAGGTAAGAGAGGGCCTGGGTTATAGGGAGAGGGTTGGAGAGGGTCTGAGTTAGAGGGGGAGAGTGGGAGAGGGTCTGAGTTACAGGGAGAGGGTTGGGAGAGGGTCTGAGTTACAGGGAGAGGGTTGGAGAGGGTCTGAGTTACAGGGAGAGAGTTGGAGAGGGTCTGAGTTATAGGGAGAAGGTAAGAGAGGGCCTGGGTTATAGGGAGAGGGTTGGAGAGAGTCTGAGTTAGAGTGGGAGAGTGGGAGAGGGTCTGAGTTACAGGGAGAGGGTTGGGAGAGGGTCTGAGTTAGAGGGGGAGAGTGGGAGAGGGTCTGAGTTACAGGGAGAGGGTTGGGAGAGGGTCTGAGTTATAGGGAGAAGGTAAGAGAGGGCCTGGGTTATAGGGAGAGGGTTGGAGAGGGTCTGAGTTAGAGGGGGAGAGTGGGAGAGGGTCTGAGTTACAAGGAGAGGGTTGGGAGAGTGTCTGAGTTAGAGGGGGAGGGTGGGAGAGGGTGGGAGAGGGTCTGTTAGAGGGGGAGAGTGGGAGAGGGTCTGAGTTATGGGGAGAGAGTGGGAGAGGGTCTGAGTTACAAGGAGAGGGTTGGAGAGAGTCTGAGTTAGAGGGGGAGAGTGGGAGAGGGTCTGAGTTACAGGGAGAGGGTTGGGAGAGGGTCTGAGTTACAGGGAGAGGGTTGGGAGAGGGTCTGAGTTATAGGGAGAAGGTAAGAGAGGGCCTGGGTTATAGGGAGAGGGTTGGAGAGGGTCTGAGTTAGAGGGGGAGAGTGGGAGAGGGTCTGAGTTACAGGGAGAGGGTTGGGAGAGGGTCTGAGTTACAGGGAGAGGGTTGGAGAGGGTCTGAGTTACAGGGAGAGAGTTGGAGAGGGTCTGAGTTATAGGGAGAGGGTTGGAGAGGGTCTGAGTTATAGGGAGAGGGTTGGAGAGGGTCTGAGTTAGAGGGGGAGAGAGGGAGAGGGTCTGAGTTACAAGGAGAGGGTTGGGAGAGGGTCTGAGTTACAGGGAGAGGGTTGGAGAGGGTCTGAGTTATAGGGAGAGGGTCTGAGTTAGAGGGGGAGAGTGGGAGAGGGTCTGGGTTATAGGGAGGTTAGAGAGGGTCTGAGTTATAGGGAGAGGTTGGGAGAGGGCCTGAGTTATAGGGAGAGGGTTGGAGAGGGTCTGAGTTATAGGGAGAGGTTGGGAGAGGGTCTGAGTTATAGGGAGAAGGTAAGAGAGGGTCTGAGTTACAGGGAGAGGGTTGGAGAGGGTCTGAGTTACAGGGAGAGGGTTGGAGAGGGTCTGAGTTACAAGGAGAGGGTTGGAGAGGGTCTGAGTTATAGGGAGAGGGTTGGAGAGGGTCTGAGTTATAGGGAGAGGGTTGGAGAGGGTCTGAGTTACAAGGAGAGGGTAGGAGAGGGTCTGAGTTACAGGGAGAGGGTTGGAGAGGGTCTGAGTTAGAGGGGGAGAGTGGGAGAGGGTCTGAGTTACAAGGAGAGGGTTGGAGAGGGTCTGAGTTATAGGGAGAGGGTTGGAGAGGGTCTGAGTTAGAGGGGGAGAGTGGGAGAGGGTCTGAGTTAGAGGGAGAGAGTGGGAGAGGGTCTGAGTTACAGGGAGAGGGTTGGGAGAGGGTCTGAGTTAGAGGGGGAGAGTGGGAGAGGGTCTGAGTTACAGGGAGAGGGTTGGGAGAGGGTCTGAGTTATAGGGAGAAGGTAAGAGAGGGCCTGGGTTATAGGGAGAGGGTTGGAGAGGGTCTGAGTTAGAGGGGGAGAGTGGGAGAGGGTCTGAGTTACAAGGAGAGGGTTGGGAGAGTGTCTGAGTTAGAGGGGGAGGGTGGGAGAGGGTCTGTTAGAGGGGGAGAGTGGGAGAGGGTGGGAGAGGGTCTGAGTTATGGGGAGAGAGTGGGAGAGGGTCTGAGTTACAAGGAGAGGGTTGGAGAGAGTCTGAGTTAGAGGGGGAGAGTGGGAGAGGGTCTGAGTTACAGGGAGAGGGTTGGGAGAGGGTCTGAGTTATAGGGAGAAGGTAAGAGAGGGCCTGGGTTATAGGGAGAGGGTTGGAGAGGGTCTGAGTTAGAGGGGGAGAGTGGGAGAGGGTCTGAGTTACAGGGAGAGGGTTGGGAGAGGGTCTGAGTTACAGGGAGAGGGTTGGAGAGGGTCTGAGTTACAGGGAGAGGGTTGGAGAGGGTCTGAGTTATAGGGAGAGGGTTGGAGAGGGTCTGAGTTACAGGGAGAGGGTTGGAGAGGGTCTGAGTTAGAGGGGGAGAGTGGGAGAGGGTCTGAGTTATAGGGAGAGGTTGGGAGAGGGTCTGAGTTAGAGGGAGAGGGTTGGAGAGGGTCTGAGTTATAGGGAGAGGGTTGGAGAGGGTCTGAGTTACAGGGAGAGGGTTGGAGAGGGTCTGAGTTACAAGGAGAGGGTTGGAGAGGGTCTGAGTTATAGGGAGAGGGTTGGAGAGGGTCTGAGTTATAGGGAGAGGGTTGGAGAGGGTCTGAGTTACAAGGAGAGGGTAGGAGAGGGTCTGAGTTACAGGGAGAGGGTTGGAGAGGGTCTGAGTTAGAGGGGGAGAGTGGGAGAGGGTCTGAGTTACAAGGAGAGGGTTGGAGAGGGTCTGAGTTATAGGGAGAGGGTTGGAGAGGGTCTGAGTTAGAGGGGGAGAGTGGGAGAGGGTCTGAGTTAGAGGGAGAGAGTGGGAGAGGGTCTGAGTTACAGGGAGAGGGTTGGGAGAGGGTCTGAGTTAGAGGGGGAGAGTGGGAGAGGGTCTGAGTTACAGGGAGAGGGTTGGGAGAGGGTCTGAGTTATAGGGAGAAGGTAAGAGAGGGCCTGGGTTATAGGGAGAGGGTTGGAGAGGGTCTGAGTTAGAGGGGGAGAGTGGGAGAGGGTCTGAGTTACAAGGAGAGGGTTGGGAGAGTGTCTGAGTTAGAGGGGGAGGGTGGGAGAGGGTGGGAGAGGGTCTGTTAGAGGGGGAGAGTGGGAGAGGGTCTGAGTTATGGGGAGAGAGTGGGAGAGGGTCTGAGTTACAAGGAGAGGGTTGGAGAGAGTCTGAGTTAGAGGGGGAGAGTGGGAGAGGGTCTGAGTTACAGGGAGAGGGTTGGGAGAGGGTCTGAGTTACAGGGAGAGGGTTGGGAGAGGGTCTGAGTTATAGGGAGAAGGTAAGAGAGGGCCTGGGTTATAGGGAGAGGGTTGGAGAGGGTCTGAGTTAGAGGGGGAGAGTGGGAGAGGGTCTGAGTTACAGGGAGAGGGTTGGGAGAGGGTCTGAGTTACAGGGAGAGGGTTGGAGAGGGTCTGAGTTACAGGGAGAGAGTTGGAGAGGGTCTGAGTTATAGGGAGAGGGTTGGAGAGGGTCTGAGTTATAGGGAGAGGGTTGGAGAGGGTCTGAGTTAGAGGGGGAGAGAGGGAGAGGGTCTGAGTTACAAGGAGAGGGTTGGGAGAGGGTCTGAGTTACAGGGAGAGGGTTGGAGAGGGTCTGAGTTATAGGGAGAGGGTCTGAGTTAGAGGGGGAGAGTGGGAGAGGGTCTGGGTTATAGGGAGGTTAGAGAGGGTCTGAGTTATAGGGAGAGGTTGGGAGAGGGCCTGAGTTATAGGGAGAGGGTTGGAGAGGGTCTGAGTTATAGGGAGAGGTTGGGAGAGGGTCTGAGTTATAGGGAGAAGGTAAGAGAGGGTCTGAGTTACAGGGAGAGGGTTGGAGAGGGTCTGAGTTACAGGGAGAGGGTTGGAGAGGGTCTGAGTTACAAGGAGAGGGTTGGAGAGGGTCTGAGTTATAGGGAGAGGGTTGGAGAGGGTCTGAGTTATAGGGAGAGGGTTGGAGAGGGTCTGAGTTACAAGGAGAGGGTAGGAGAGGGTCTGAGTTACAGGGAGAGGGTTGGAGAGGGTCTGAGTTAGAGGGGGAGAGTGGGAGAGGGTCTGAGTTACAAGGAGAGGGTTGGAGAGGGTCTGAGTTATAGGGAGAGGGTTGGAGAGGGTCTGAGTTAGAGGGGGAGAGTGGGAGAGGGTCTGAGTTAGAGGGAGAGAGTGGGAGAGGGTCTGAGTTACAGGGAGAGGGTTGGGAGAGGGTCTGAGTTAGAGGGGGAGAGTGGGAGAGGGTCTGAGTTACAGGGAGAGGGTTGGGAGAGGGTCTGAGTTATAGGGAGAAGGTAAGAGAGGGCCTGGGTTATAGGGAGAGGGTTGGAGAGGGTCTGAGTTAGAGGGGGAGAGTGGGAGAGGGTCTGAGTTACAAGGAGAGGGTTGGGAGAGTGTCTGAGTTAGAGGGGGAGGGTGGGAGAGGGTGGGAGAGGGTCTGTTAGAGGGGGAGAGTGGGAGAGGGTCTGAGTTATGGGGAGAGAGTGGGAGAGGGTCTGAGTTACAAGGAGAGGGTTGGAGAGAGTCTGAGTTAGAGGGGGAGAGTGGGAGAGGGTCTGAGTTACAGGGAGAGGGTTGGGAGAGGGTCTGAGTTACAGGGAGAGGGTTGGGAGAGGGTCTGAGTTATAGGGAGAAGGTAAGAGAGGGCCTGGGTTATAGGGAGAGGGTTGGAGAGGGTCTGAGTTAGAGGGGGAGAGTGGGAGAGGGTCTGAGTTACAGGGAGAGGGTTGGGAGAGGGTCTGAGTTACAGGGAGAGGGTTGGAGAGGGTCTGAGTTACAGGGAGAGAGTTGGAGAGGGTCTGAGTTATAGGGAGAGGGTTGGAGAGGGTCTGAGTTATAGGGAGAGGGTTGGAGAGGGTCTGAGTTAGAGGGGGAGAGAGGGAGAGGGTCTGAGTTACAAGGAGAGGGTTGGGAGAGGGTCTGAGTTACAGGGAGAGGGTTGGAGAGGGTCTGAGTTATAGGGAGAGGGTCTGAGTTAGAGGGGGAGAGTGGGAGAGGGTCTGGGTTATAGGGAGGTTAGAGAGGGTCTGAGTTATAGGGAGAGGTTGGGAGAGGGCCTGAGTTATAGGGAGAGGGTTGGAGAGGGTCTGAGTTATAGGGAGAGGTTGGGAGAGGGTCTGAGTTATAGGGAGAAGGTAAGAGAGGGTCTGAGTTAGAGGGGGAGAGTGGGAGAGGGTCTGAGTTACAAGGAGAGGGTTGGGAGAGGGTCTGAGTTACAAGGAGAGAGTGGGAGAGGGTCTGAGTTAGAGGGGGAGAGTGGGAGAGGGTCTGAGTTACAAGGAGAGGGTTGGAGAGGGTCTGAGTTAGAGGGGGAGAGTGGGAGAGGGTCTGAGTTATAGGGAGAGAGTGGGAGAGGGTCTGAGTTACAAGGAGAGGGTTGGAGAGGGTCTGAGTTAGAGGGGGAGAATGGGAGAGGGTTGGAGAGATTCTGAGTTAGAGGGGGAGAGTGGGAGAGGGTCTGAGTTACAGGGAGAGGTTGGGAGAGGGCCTGAGTTATAGGGAGAGGGTTGGAGAGGGTCTGAGTTAGAGGGGGAGAGTGGGAGAGGGTCTGAGTTATAGGGAGAGGGTTGGAGAGGGTCTGAGTTACAGGGAGAGGGTTGGGAGAGGGTCTGAGTTACAGGGAGAGGGTTGGGAGAGGGTCTGAGTTTGAGGGAGAGAGTGGGAGAGGGTCTGAGTTACAGGGAGAGGGTTGGCAGAGGGTCTGAGTTATAGGGAGAGGGTTGGGAGAGGGTCTGAGTTAGAGGGAGAGGGTTGGAGAGGGTCTGAGTTACAGGGAGAGGGTTGGGAGAGGGTCTGAGTTACAGGGAGAGGGTTGGGAGAGGGTCTGAGTTTGAGGGAGAGAGTGGGAGAGGGTCTGAGTTACAGGGAGAGGGTTGGGAGAGGGTCTGAGTTAGAGGCGGAGAGTGGGAGAGGGTCTGAGTTACAGGGAGAGGGTTGGGAGAGGGCCTGAGTTACAGGGAGAGGGTTGGGAGAGGGCCTGAGTTATAGGGAGAGGTTGGGAGAGGGCCTGAGTTATAGGGAGAGGTTGAGAGAGGGCCTGAGTTATAGGGAGAGGGCCTGAATTATAGGGGGAGGTTGGGAGAGGGCCTGAGTTATAGGGAGAAGGTTGGGAGAGGGCCTGAATTATAGGGAGAAGGTAAAAGAGGGCCTGGGTTATAGGGAGAAGGTAAAAGAGGGCCTGGGTTATAGGGAGAGGGTTGGGAGAGGGCCTGAGTTATAGGGAGAGGGTTGGGAGTGGGTCTGAGTTATAGGGAGAGGGTTGGGAGAGGGCCTGAGTTATAGGGAGAGGGTTGGGAGTGGGTCTGAGTTATAGGGAGAGGGTTGGGAGAGGGCCTGAGTTATAGGGAGAGGGTTGGGAGTGGGTCTGAGTTATAGGGAGAGGGTTGGGAGAGGGCCTGAGTTATAGGGAGAGGGTTGGGAGTGGGTCTGAGTTATAGGGAGAGGGTTGGGAGTGGGTCTGAGTTATAGGGAGAGGGTTGGGAGAGGGCCTGAGTTATAGGGAGAAGTTGGCCATTCTGGACCTTTTTTCCATGGCCTGCAGAAGAATGAGGGATGGAGCCACAGAAGTTTATAACATCATGAAGGGTATAAACAAGGTGGACAATCATAGTCTTTTCCCTGGGGTGGGGAGTCCAAACCTAGAGGGCAAATACACAAGATAAGAGAGGAGAAATTTAAATGTAATCTGAGAGGTAACTTCTTTACACAGAGGCTAGTGAGTACCTGGAATGAGGTGGCAGAGGAAGTGGTCAAGGTGAGCACAATTGCAATATTTGAAAGGCATTTGGATAGGTACATGGAAGGGAGAGGCTTGAGGATTACAGGGCAAACGTGGGCACCTGGGGCTAGCAGAGGGCGGCGGGGGGTGGGGGGGGTGTAATACTGTGGTCAGCCTGGACCAGTTGGGCTGAAAGGCCCCTTTTATCTCCTATATTACTCCAAACTGAAACTGTGCACATTGTTCACGTCTGATGTTGGGGAAAGACAAGACTATCCTTTTATAAATGCCTGAAATATTTTGTGCTATATCACATGAAAATGAGTTTTATTGGGTTCCACATTCCAGTGACTTTTGCATGATTGGCGCGCAGAAACAGCTGCTAAATATCTCAAGTTCAAGCTCCTACTTAATTGTCATTTAACAACACACACGTATACAACTAACCTCTGGGGCTAAGGAGCAAACCACAGTACATATAATCACACACAGCACATAGAGTCACACAAAAAATAATGAGTGTCATGGCTTGTAGATTGATGGGGCATGGGATGTTGTCCTGGAGCCATGTTTCTGTAAGAACAAGCGCACAGCAGTCCCTCATCTCGCACTAGTGGTCCCCTTCGCCCATCTGGTTCTTGAACCAACTGGCAAATCCCTAATCACCAGAGTTTATCAACTCTAGGACCACTTTGCACTAAAATGGACTTTGTCCTAACTGAATTCTTGTAAAAATGTGCAGAATTTATGTTTTATATTTTTCTTATGAATTCTGGTTTTGTGCCTGAGATGCTGCTACAAGTAAGTTTTTCATTGCACCTGTGCACAAACACGTTCAGTGTATATGACAATAAACTTGACTTGGACTTTGCTGGGCTGGTGAGTACAGTCACCTATCATATCTCTAGTCAAAAGCTGAGGTGCAGTTCTTCAAGATGTGTTTGAATGGAAGGTGTCTCAGGGTTAGGCACTGGAAGCCTGACACCATCTCACTACTCCTACCTGTATATTGAATAATGCATCCAGAGGTTCGACTTTTCCAAGTCACTACTCACAGGAGTCAGTGTCACTCCCATCTATGGAATGCTCTCTCCATACAAGTCTCAATCGGTGACTCTCAATTTCCTGGCCAATACCTCATTCTGAACACAAGCCAACATCAATGATAAATGTTTCAATTTTCTGTTCATTGCCACTTAGGAGAGGTCATCTTGACTCCTGTTCCTGGACAGTGAATATGATTGGACAGTGACTGTGTGCTACACACAATCTTTACCAGAATAAAACATCAGAAATCGCATTTCTCAGAGTCATAGATTGCTACACATGGAAACCGCCCCATGGCCCAACTCATCCCATCTCCCTGTGCTTGACCCGAATTTGGGGTGGCCTGGTAGCATAGCAGTTAGTGTGATGCTTTACATCACCCACTGTAAGGTCGGGGTTCAATTCCTGCTGCTGTCTGGAAGGAGTTTGTATGTTCTCCCCATGAGCGTGTGGGTTTCCTCCGGGTGCTCTGGTTTCCTCCCATGTTCCAAAGACGTACGGATCAGGATTAGTAGGTTGTGAGCATGCCATGTCAGCACCAGAAGCATGGCGACATGTTTGGGCTGCCCCCCAGCACGTCCTTGGAGAGTGTTGGTCATTGACACAAGTGACACATTTCACTTCCTACAGACTGTTTTGGCATACATGTGACAAATGAAGCTAATTTAATCTACTTCCCTTACCAACTGTTTCCTGATCGGTCAGGGTATCAACGGCTATGGTGAGAAGACAGGTGTACGTGGCTGAGTGGAATCCGGGATCAGCCATGATGGACTGGCGGAGCAGACTCGATGGGCTGAGTGGCCCAATTCTGCTCCTATGTCTTATGGTCTTACGTGTACCTTTTTATCTCTCGCAACCTCCAACCGAGACACATAACTTGGAATTAGAGTCAAAGGATCTGTAAGCAAGAAAAAATCCTTCAGCAGTCCCTCTTCTCAAGGATGTCTGTCCATGCATCCCTCCAGGCTTCTCACAGGGATGATGGAACCCACGTGTGGAGCCAAGACTCCCATGTTGAGACGGCAAACAGAGTTTATACATAGGAGTGCCAGCTAAACATCGGTGGCTCAACCAAGCCACACCACTAGAAGAAATATTCTCCAAACTATGAGCACTAAGGAACGTCCACTTAAATCGTACAGGTGACCTGAGCCTATGAAAATAAATGTAACAAGGGTGATACCAATTGAGGTGCTCTAAAATCCTCAGAGCCAAATACTCTCCAGCTCCCTGCACAGGGCCGGAGAGCTCACTACAAGACTTCTTTGGCATTCCAAGCAGACACCATTTTGTCTTACAAACTTCCATTTTTTGTTACACATTAGCATCTGTCAAGGAGGAGGAATCAAATTTAACTTTTTCCTTTTACTTAACTTGTAGTTTTATCCTTCAGAGCTTCCTTCCTCATGTGGAGATCATTTTAAGTGGTTGCATCACGGTCTGGTTTAGAGGGACTATGGCACAGGATCGGAAAAAGCTACAGAAAGTTGTAAGCTCGTTCAGCTCCTTCACGGGCACTAGCCTCCCCAGCATCCAGGGCACCTTCAAAAGGTGATGCCTCAAAACAGCAGCATCCATCACCACCCAGGACATCCCCTCTTCTCATGGCTACCATCAAGGAGGAGGCACAGGAGCCTGAAAACACGCTGTCAATGTGTCAGGATCAGCTTCTTCCCCTCCGCCATCAGATTTCTGAATGGACATTGAACCTACAGACACTTCCTCAGTATTTTTTCTTTAATTTATTTTGATTACTTGTATGTGTGTGTCTACATATATATATATTTCTTACTGTCAAAATTCAAAGTAAAATTTATTATCAGAGTACATGCATGTCACCACATACAACCCTATTCTGCAGACATACTTAGCAAATCTATAGAACAGTAACTGTAAACAGGATTAATGGCCAACTAACTGTGTGAATGCAAATATAAATAAATAGCAATAAATAATGAGCACGAGATAACAAGATTAAAGAGTCCTTAAATAAGTGAAGTTATTCCCTTTTATTCAAGAGCCTGATGGTTAAGGGGTAGGAACTGTTCTTGAACCTGGTGCTGTTGGTCCTGAGGCTCCTGTACCTTCTACCTGATGGCAGCAGTGAGAAAGGAGCATGGACTAGGTTGTGAGGATCTTTGATGATGGATGCTGCTTTTCTATGGCAACATTTCATGTAGGTGTGCTCAACGTGCTCATCTGCAAACTTCCACCCACAAAGACTCCATAGACAATCCCTCCATGACGTCCTCCTTTACTGCAGCCGTGACTCTATCTCTGATCAACAGTGCCATGCCCCCACCTCTTTTGCCTCCCTCCCTGTCCTTTCTGAAACATCTAAAACCTGGCACTCTAAGTAACCATTCCCGCCCCTGAGCCATCCAAGTCTCTGTACTGGCCACCACATCATATCTCCAAGTGCTGATCCACACTTTAAGCTCATCTGCTTTGTTCATAATACTCCTTGCATTAAAATAGACACATCTCAAACCATCGGTCTGAGCACATCCCTTCTCTATCACCTGCCTATCCTCCCTCTCGCACTGTCTCTAAGCTTTCTCTATTTGTGAGCCAACCACCCCTTCCTCCGTCTCTTCGGTTCTGTTCCCATCCCCCCCCCCCCAGCAATTCTAGTTTAAACTCTCCCCGATAACCTTAGCAAACCTCCTTGCCAGGATATTGGTCCCCCATGGGATTCAAATGCAAACCAGTCTTTTTGTACAGGTCACTCCTGCCCCAAAAGAGGTCCCAGTGATACAGAAATCTGAATCCCTGCCCTCTGCTCCAATCCCTCAGCCACGCATTTATCCTCCACCTCACTCTATTCCTATACTCACTGTCGCGTGGCACAGGCAGGAATCCTGAGATTACTACCCTTGAGGTCCTGCTTCTCACTTCCTTCCTAACTCCCTGTAGTCTGTTTTCAGGACCTCCTCTCTTTTCCTATCTGTGTCGATGGTACCAATATGTACCACAACCTCTGGCTGTTCACCTTCCCACTTCAGGATATCGTGGACACGATCAGAAACATCCCGGACCCTGGCACCTGGGAGGCAAACTACCGTCCGTGTTTCTTTCCTGCGTCCACAGAATTGCCTGTCTGACCCCCTAACAGTACTTATTGTCAAGGGGAACTACCACAGGGGTACTCTCTAGTATCTGACTCTTGCCCTTCCCTCTCCTGACTGTTACCCACTTATCGGTCTCCCGAGGCCCCGAAGTGACTACCTGCCTATAGCTCCTCTCTATCACCTCCTCACTCTCCCTGACCAGACATAAGAACATAAGAACATAAGAGATAGGAGCAGGAGTAGGCCAATCGGCCCCTCAAGCCTGCTCCGCCATTCAACAAGATCATGGCTGATCCAATCTTAACTCTAGTTTTCACCGAATCCCACAAGGCAACAGTGCCAACCAACAGGGCACCATGCCGCCCATTTTATTTTATTATTCATCCCACCCAAACCCATGTGATCACCCGGGGGAAAAAAACCGAGTTGCCAATTGAGAAGAAAAAATCTGGAAAATTCCTCTCCGACCCATCCAGGCTATCGAAAACTGGTCCAGGAGATCACATGGCTGATCTAAACCTAGCCTCATGTCCACTTACCTGCTCGCTCACCGTATCCCCTAATGCCATTTTTATCCAGGAAAATGTCTATCTCCGTTTTGAATTTATTGAGTGTAGTAGCTTCCACAGCTCTCTGGGGCAGTAAATTCCACAGCCCCACTACCCTCTGAGTGAAGAAATTTCTCCGCATCTCAGTCCTGGAACGGCATCCCCTTATTTTAAGATTATGCCCCCTAGTCCTAGTTTCACCCATCATTGGGAACATTCTCCCCGCATCCACCCGATCAAGCCCCTTCACAATCTTATATGTTTCAATAAGATCGCCTCTCATTCTTCAGAACTCCAATGAGTAGAGTCCCAATCTACTCAACCTCTCATCATACATCAACCCACCCATCCCCGGAATTAACCTAGTGAACCTTCTCTGCACTGCCTCGAGAGCCAGTATGTCCTTTCTTAAATATGGACACCAGAACTGCACGCAGTACTCCAGGTGTGGTCTCACCAATACCCGGTACAACTGCAGTAAGACCTCCCTGTTCTTATACTCCATCCCCCTAGCAATAAAAGCCAGCATTCCATTGGCCTTCTTGACCACCTGCTGCACTTGCATACTAACTTTTTGTGTTTCCTGCACCAGGACCCCCAGATCCCTTTGCACAGAAGCACTTTCCAGTTTCTCTCCATTTAGATAATAACTTGCTCTATTATTTTTCCTGCCAAAGTGCAAGACTTCACACTTGTCAGTATTATATTTCATCTACCAAATGTCTGCCCAATCACTCAGCCTATCTATGTCCCCCTGCAGGGTTTCAATGTCCTCCGCACTCATTACACTCCCTCCAATCTATGTGTCATCAGCAAACTTCGATACGTTGCACTTGGTCCCTTTCTCCAAATCATTAATATAGATTGTAAAGAGTTTGGGTCCCAACACCGACCCCTGCGGAACACCACTAGTCACCAACCGCCAGTCTGAGAATAAACAATTTATTCCAACTCTCTGTTTTCTGTTAGAAAGCCAATCCTCCACCCATGCCAGAATATTATCCCCAATCCCATGATTTTTTACTTTAAGTAATAACCTTTGGTGTGGCACCTTGTCAAATGCCTTTTGGAAGTCCAAATACACCACATCCACTGGTTCCCCTTTATCTACCCTATATGTTATGTCCTCAAAGAACTCCAACAAATTTGTCAAACATGACTTCCCTTTTGTAAAGCCATGCTGACTTTGTCCTATTAAGCTATGTTTATCCAAATGCCCTGTTACTGTTTCCTTAATTATCGATTCCAACATTTTGCCAACCACAGATGTTAGGCTAACTGGCCTATAATTCCCAGCCTTCTGTCTATTGCCCTTTTTAAATAAAGGAGTTACATTAGCATTTTTCCAATCTGCTGGGACCATTGCCGAGTCCAGCGAGTTTTGAAAAATTATCACTAATGCATCCACAATCCCGACCGCCACTTCCCTTAAGACCCTAGGATGCAAGCCATCCGGTCCAGGGGATTTATCCACCTTCAGTCCCATTCATTTATCAAGTACCATTTCCTTGGTGATTTGAATCGTAGTTAGCTTCTCTCCCCCTAGAGCCCCCTGTTTATCCAGTGTTGGGATATTTTGAGTGTCCTCTACTGTAAAAACTGATACAAAATATTTGTTCAGCATTTCCGCCATCTCCATGTCCCCTACCATTAATTTCCCGGTCTCATCTTCTAGGGAACCAACATTTACTTTAGCCACCCTTTTTCTTTTTATGTAACTATAAAAACTCTTACTATCTGCTTTTATGTTTTTCGCCAATTTACTTTCATAATCTATCTTCCCCTTCTTAATCAATCTTTTTGTTATTTGCTGCTGATCTTTAAAAGCTTCTCGATCTTCAATCTTCCCACTAGATTTAGCTACCTTATATAACTTTCTTTTTAGTCGTATACTTTGCTTTATTTCTTTACTTAGCCACGGATAACTGTTTTTTCTTTTACACCCTTTTTTCTTCAGTGGAATATATTTTTCTTGATAGTTGTAAAATAACTCCTTAAATATACACCACTGATCAAGTACCGATCTACCCTTTAATCTATTTTCCCAATCCATCTTAAGCAATTCCGCTCTCATACCATCATAGTCTCCTTTATTTAAGCTCAGTACGCTTGTTTGAGATCCAACCCTCTCATCCTCTAATTGAATATGGAATTCGACCATGTTATGGTCACTCATTCCAAGGGGATCCTTTACTAGGACATTTTTTATTAGTCCTGTCTCATTACACAGGACCAGATCTAAGACTGCTTGCCCCCTTGTCGGCTCAGTAACGTATTGTTCAAGGAACCCATCCCGAATACACTCAATAAACTCTTCTTCAAGGCTGCCGTGTCCAACTTGATTAGTCCAGTCAATATGAAAGTTAAAATCCCCCATAATTATAGCTGTTCCCTTATTACAAGCCCCAACTATTTCCTGATTTATGCTCCGACCAACTGAGTTACAGCTGTTTGGAGGCCTATAGACTACTCCCACCGCTGCTTTTTTCCCTTTACTATTTCTTATTTCTACCCAAATTGTTTCGTTATCCTGATCCTTTGAGCCAATATCATTTCGCTTTATCCCCTTCGAAGACGAAGGCCATCGAGCTGCATCTCCAGTTCCCTAACCCGGTCCCTAAGGAGTTCGCACCGGGTGCAGATCTGGCTGTCTGGGAGTTTCCCGGACCTCCCACGTCTGACACAGAGCACCGGCCTCACAGACATACTTCCTGTTTCTATCCCTCACAGGTAACTTACCTCACTTCAACCCATTATCGCTGAAGCCCCAGCTTTAACTCACTGACGTCCACGAGCCTGCGCAGTCGTGCCTCGATCAAGAATATAGTTCTCGCGTTTGAATTAATTGCTTTAGTTTAGCTGATGAAGGAGCGTATAATTTCAAATCATCCATGTCTAGAAGGTATTGGTTGTCTCTGATTTGATACCTTATTTTCAACCAATTCATAAATTAGAGAGCAAGTTTAAAGCTACACAGAACCATAGTGGGCTTAGAGATTCGCCCTGGAAAGTGCCCCGGTAACAGTGGTTGATCCTTTTTGGTTGTTATTAGATAGGGTGATTACACTACTTCAGCAAGTTAGGAACCATGAAGAATGTGAAGTTATCGATTATAATTTTGAAAATGAAAAATGGAGATGCAACCATCGAAAGCATTGTATGAAGACAGTCCATTATCTGCACCAGGTGTCTGCAAAGATTTTGTTCACTGACTGAATTCCTCCCTTAATAGTTGTTAGGAACTAATACAAAACTTTATTGTACTATTGGTAGTGTTATAATTTGTTCTGTATTTTATTTAAATACATGATTTGTTATTCTGTATGTTTTATGCCTTTTTAACTTTTTCCATGAAATTGCAGCTAATTGGGCTAAAATGTACTGGTCTCGATGTGTCCTAATTAACTGGAATACGCTATATGTTTGTGTAATTTACAGTAATTTTATGTCTTTACACAGAAATGTTGCGGCGTCATATAAAGCAGTGATAATAATTATGATTGTGATTCTAATGCTCGCCCGACCCACTGTGTTTTTCCAGCAGATAGTCTGTTAAATGCCTTGCAGGAGGCGGAGCCTGAGTAGGGAAGTCTCGCGATGCGGTTGGTGTGATTTGCGCTCCCGCCCGCCTCTCATCCCTTTCTCCCCGCTGCCCTCTTACGGTGAGTGCGAAGGGATTGTGAGGCGCTGTGGCCCGGTTACAATTTGCTGTTCATCGGGGCCATCCGGAGTTGTGGTTCCCTATTCGTGCCTAAATATGTCTCTCAGTGTGACAAGGAACGTTCTCTGCTCAGTATTGCTGCTGGGATCCGGTGTAGCTCTGAAGGATGAGGATGGTAAAAGCCGGCGCGGCCTAGCGTTGGACAAGATGGCGGCCGGGTGGAGGGAGGGATGAGGGTGTGCTTGTGGACGACGCTTCAGTTTGTACGAGGAGTTATCTAGTGTGTTCGGCTGGGATTTGCGTGCATGGTGTGTACGTGTCACTGTGCAGAGGCTGTATGGTGTGTATGTAGTTACAGTGTGCGGGGTTAATGGGTACACGTTGGTGTGGGTTGTGATACCTGGGGATAGGGTCAGTTTGTTGGTTAATCGAAATATTTATTGTTTATTGCTTTATTGTCACCAAACAATTGATACTAGAGCGTACAATCATCACAGCGATATTTGATTCCGTGCTTCGCGCTCCCTGGAGTACAAATCGGTAGTAAATATAGGTGTAGGAATAGGTCTAATGTGTATTCGTTAGTGTGGGATTGTGAGGTTCTATGTACAGTTATAGTGTGTATTGTATGTGGGGGTTATAGTGAAATAGAAAACCTACAGCACAATACAGGCCCTTCGGCCCACAAAGTTGTGCTGAACTTGACCTTAGAACTACCTAGGCTTACCCATAGCCCACTATTTTTCTAAGCTCCATGTAGCCAACCAGGAATCTCTTAAAATACCCTATCGTATCCGCCTCCACCACCATCGCTGGCAGCCCACTCCACGTACTCACCATTCTCTGTGGAAAAAAAAACTTACCCCTAACTTCTCCTCTGTACCTACTTCTAAGCACTTTACAAATATGCCCCCTCATGCTAGCCAATGGGAAAAAGCCTCTGACTACCCACACGATCAATGCCTCTCATCTTGTGCATCTAATATCAATGATTATAATCTACATGTGTGTATGCTTGTAGACTGCAAGGGTTGGTTATATGGTGTGTGTGTGTTATATGTAATATTGTAATCTGCATATGAGTGTCGAGTTGCAAGGACGGTTGTAGACTGCAGGTGGTTGGTTATACAGTGTGTGGGTTATGTGTACTATTGTGTACCTGTTAGTATGTGGGATTATGATGTGTGCAGTTATAGTGTGTGTGGGAGGATATAATGTGTGGATGTAATAAGATTCTGTGGATGCTGGATATCCAGAGCTGGAGGAACTCAGCAAGTCAGGCATCTATGGAGGAGTCAACATTTTGGACCAAGCCCCTTCATCGGGATTCAGCCCCAAGTGGTAACTGTTTATTCTCCATAGTTGCTGAGTTCCTCCAGCGTGTTGATAGGGTGTACATGTAGTGTGTGGGGTTACTGTATACAGATTTGGGAGTGGGGCTAGGGTAAGCTGTAGTGTTCATGCTCGTTTGGTAGTGGTGCACACAACAGTGTATAAGGTAATTAATAGGAACAGGCCCTTCAGCCTAACTGGTCTGAGTCAATCTAGAGTCCTCCCTGCTCGTCCCAATTGCCTACAATGGGCCCATAACTCTTCCCTCAGTGTATTTATATACACTGACTTGGTTTTTAATACACTTTGAAGTTGAATCACGCTGAAGATAGAGGTGGAGAGGTTGGAGTTCCAATCGGAAATTTACTCCTGTCTTTGGGAACTGGTTTTCCCATTTGTGGTTGCAGTAGTGGCACTTGTAATGTGACCGTGAAAAGAATGTGTGTCTGAGCTTCCGCGAGGGGAACATTTTTTAAAAAGATACCTTTTTCATTCCGGATCAGTTTGATTTTGAGTCTAAAACCAATGGTAAAGAGTTTCAAAGTGGTGAAATTGAAGTTCATTGATCATTTGATATGGTTTGAAAACTGGTAATAACTAATCATTTAATAATGTAATTTGATTTCCAGTTTTCTGAAAATGGTTCGGTACTCATTGGATCCAGAGAATCCCACCAAGTGTAAGCAATTCACATTTTAAGCTTTACCATATTTCGGGAATGCCTATTCAACAGGTTTACTCACTCTTGTATCTTCCACAGCATGCAAGGCAAGGGGCTCCAACTTGCGAGTACATTTTAAGGTAAGTGTTTTGAGATGATGATATTTTTATTTAGAGATGTAACTCATTCACGGGCCCTTCTGGCCCAACAAGCCCACAACCCATATATCTTTGGAATGTGGAGAGAAACCTAGGTAGTCTGTAAATACCTTATGGTGGTGGAATTGAATCCAGGTCGCTGCGCTGTTACAATTGTTAAGCTACTGTGCTGCCCTATTAGTCAGTGTAGAATTGTTATGTGGAATTTTGAAAGCAGGTGAGATATTGATCTTTGGGTCATCCAAGGTAAACCAAAATAATCTTGGTGCATTATGTGTAATGTTATAGAACTCAGAATAGTACAGCACATTACAGGCCCTTTGGCCCACAATGTTGTGCCCACCCTCAATCCCTGCCTCCCATAGTGCAGTGTACAAGTTCGGGCTTATTGTCATCTGATTGTACATAGAAAAGCACAGCACTAAAACAGGCCCTTCAGCCCATCTATTCCACGCCAAATCATTTAATTGCCTGCTCCCATTGACCTGCACTGGGACCATAACCCTTTGTACCCCTACCATCAATGTACCTATCCAAATTACTCTTGAAAACTTTGAAATCGGACTCACATGTATCACTTTGTGCTGGCAGCTCGTACAACTCTCTCACAGCCCTCTGAAGAAGTTTTCCCTTATGTTCTCCTTAAACTTTTCACCTTAACTCATGACTTCTAATTGCAGTCCCACCCAAGGCTGGCAAACTTAATGGATATGATATGATACTGAAGGAAATCTTTACTATTTTGCTGACAAAATCTACCTGTCCATGGAAAGGCATGGACTGATTAAGTATAGGCAGCGTGGCTTTGTACATGGGAAATTGGATCTTGTGAATTTAATTGTTATTTTAAAGAGGTGACCAAGAGGATTGATGATGGTATGCAGTAGATATTGTCTACATGAACCTTGGCAAGGCTTTTGACAAAGTTCTGCATGGCAGACTGATTCAAACGATGAGATTGCATTGAATCCAGAGTTAGCTAGCCAATTGGATGCAAAATTAGTTCAGAGGAAGGAGTCATTGAGTGGTAGTCAGTTTCCAGTTTGGGCCCTGTGGTCAGTGATATGCCACAGATTGGTCACATACCTGAACAACTTTGAAGATGGAAGTGTTATAATCAGTACATCTGGATGGTACCAAAATTAGTTTTCTGGCAGATAGTGAAAAGCGTTGTCTGGAGTTACATCAGGGTCTCAATGAACTGAGATAGTGGCAAGGGAATTGTAGATTGAATTTAACCGATAAGTGCGAAGTGATGCATTTTGGAGAGCTGATTAGGACTGGGCTTGCACGGTGAATGGCAGGGCCCCGTTGAGGATTGGAACAGACAAGGGCCTTGGGGTATCGTGCATAGTTCTTTGGAATAGCAACTCACGCTGTGGCATACTTCCATCATCTGTGATACTGAATGTAACTGGGTCATCGGGTTTCAGCTTTCTCGGGCGTGTGCACTTCTGTCTGATACTATAGGAAGGATGTGATTAAGCTCAAGATGCTGCAGGAAACAATCACAATGATGTTGCTTGAGCTGACCAGCTTGAATGAATGGATTGAGGATTGTTTTCTCTGAAAATGAAGGCAGTTGATAGTGACAATCTGATCATGGGGGACATTTGAGGGGACTGAGGGGCAAGTCTCGGTGCATTTGTGTGGATGCATAGACCAAGTTACCAGCAGGAGTGGTCGAAGTGAGTACAGTTAGTGTTTATGTTCATGGTAGACATGTGGAGGGAATTTGGCCAAATGCAGGCAAATGGGACCAGCTCAGGAAGCAACCTTGACTGGCATGGAAAGTTTGGGCCGATGGACATGTTTCTGTGCTCTGTCTACAGTTGAACTGCTTGTCATGTTACGTTGTATGTCATACTTAAAGCATCGCATTTGGGTTTGCGCCTTTTTTTAATATGAAGCTGAACCATCATCTGGTCTGCTTATCTGCAGAATGTGGTTACTGTGATGACAAGCTTAGGACACCTTTGGAAAAACCGTGAAAAAAAAAACTTGCTCTGAGTGACCACATTCCAATTGGCAGCGTGACAGAAGCTGTATTTGTAAGATGTATGATGTAAATGAAAATGTTCTGGTTCCAGAATACTCGTGAGACTGCGCAGACCATCAAAGGTATGCACATACGTAAGGCAACAAAGTTCCTGAAGGATGTCATCATCAAGAGGCAATGTGTCCCTTTCCGCCGCTACAATGGAGGAGTTGGCAGGTGTGCTCAGGTGAGTTGAAAGCGGTGAGAGTCATTTCATTAATTTTATAATCTGCTAAAGGTGTAGATGTGCTTGAACGTATTCTGGGATGAAGGGAATTGTCAAACTTTCTCAAACTGATTGACAGCATCAGCCGTTTGATGTTACAACTCCAAGATGTGTGTGGCTTAATTCCACGGGTACTTTCTTACCACTGGATTTTTTTGTGTTCTCTCAAAATGTGGTGGCAATGATGACCATCTTAGGACACCTTTAGAATAATAATGAAAACAATACTATTACTCTACTGAGCTTCCACATTTTTGGACGAAGTAAAGGGGGTTAAAAAGTAAATTGTTATTTCAATTAAATGCTTTAACAAATCTTTTGATTAAAATTGACAATTATGGTCACTATTTCATAATTAACTTGAATATTTTGGTTTAGGCTATGAATAGCTGTAAAAAAAATTAGCTGCATATTAAAAAGAACTGTGACTGAAACATGAAGTTATTATTTTCTTATGTAGGCGAAGGCATGGGGCTGGACACAGGGTCGCTGGCCTAAAAAGAGTGCGGAGTTCCTTCTGCATATGCTGAAGAATGCAGAGAGTAACGCCGAACTGAAGGTAGGTTGGTCAATGGATATTGACTTTTAAAATTTCTTGGTCTTTGAGGCTTTGCTGCTGTGTTCCTGGTTACACCATCCATCTATGCTTTATTGATGTTTTGAATTTTATGATGTGAATGTTTGGCTCTGGGCCGGTACTCACTGGAATTTAAAAGACAAGTGGAATCTCACTGAAACCTATCAAATATTGTAAGGCCTCAATAGAGTGGATGTGGAGAGGGTGTTTCCTTTGATGGAGGAGTTGTGGACCTGAAGGCACAGCCTTGGAATAGAGGAGCATACATGGAGAACAGAGATGAGGAATTTATTTAGCCAGAGGGTGGTGGATCTGTGGAATTCATTGTACAGGCGGCTGTGGAGGCCAAGATGATTGGGTGTATTTAATGTGGCAGTTGATACGTTCTTGATTAGTCAGAGCATGAAAGGTTATGTGGAGGAGGCAAGAGGATAGGTCAGCCATGATGAATTGACAGCAGACTTGGTGTGCTGAATGGCCTAATTCTGCTCATGTCTATAGTCTTGTACTTTTTGCATGTTAGCTATTTGATTAATGGATTTTTATGGGTCCCATATCTAGGCTACCAATAAATTAAATACTTGTATGATTTTGCTGATCTGGAGTCGAATCTGAAGAATGCGTAACATTGTGACAATTCTAAAATGTGGTTGCAATGATGACCTTCTTAGGACACCTTTGGATCATACATGAAAATAAAACTCTGGCTCTGAGTGACCACATTTTATTTGTCTTGTGCTGTTTTGTTTACAATCTGCATTGGTTTACGGTACAGGTGACCCGGGTTCAATTCCCCGTGCTGTCTGTAAGAAGTTTGTATGTTCTTTATGCCTGTGTAGGTCTCCTGGGTGCTCCACTTTACTCCCAGTCCAAAGACATACGGGTTGGTATGTGGTCACATGGGTGTAATTGGGCAGTGTGGAATTCTGGGTTGGTAGGTTGTTACTGTGTTGTATCTAATTTAAAATTAAATTCAGCATCCATCATTTTGTTGGTGCTCAATTTTGAAAGTCGTTTTTCATGTTATAGCTGACACTGTGTTTAGTGGAATGCTCATTAAAACTAGCATCAGATTTTAAACCTTTGATGGGTGTTGCAGCTAAAGGTGAGTTGTGCTGATCAAATGAACTTTTGATGTGTCAGGGTTTTTAATCATTACAGGAGTGGTGGTAGGGATTTGATATCCATTTGAGTTTGTCATTCTTCTAGCTAGACTGTTTATTGTGGTTTAAGAAAATTGGAAAGACAGCTACATTCTGACTATGTAAAGGAGGCATTTTATAGTTTTCCACAGTGAAGATGTGCAGTAAGAGAATGAAGACACTTGTGCCAAGAATAAAAATCATGAGCTTGTGTTACAGGTATTAATGACTTGCTTTATATTGAATCTTTATTCAGATATAGATCCAAATTTCTTCTCCAAATGCCAGAATTCACAAAAAAATCAATACATAAACTAAGAATGCCAAATAAACAATGTGCAAAAGAAGGCAAATAGAAACATAATACTGAAAGCACGAGTTGAGGATAGTCCTTGTAAGTGAGTCTGTAGCTCGTATTAAGTTCAGAGTTGAGGTAAGTGAAGTTACCCACACTGGTTCAGGGGCCTGATGATTGAAGGGTAATAGCTGTTCCTGAACCAGGTGGTGTAAGGCTCATGATGGTATCAGAAGCAAGCATGGCCTCAATTCCTGGGTGCTGCTTTCTTGTGTCATTGCTCCATGTAAATGTACTCGGTGATGGGGAGAGCTTTGCATGTGATTAGTGGAATAGTGGGCTCTAGATGTTGAATTAAAATAATTTTTTTTAAAGGGTCTGGATGTGGATTCCCTTGTGATTGAGCACATTCAAGTGAACAAGGCTCCCAAAATGCGCCGACGGACTTATCGTGCCCATGGTCGTATTAACCCATACATGAGCTCCCCTTGCCATATAGAGATGATCCTCACTGAGAAGGAGCAGATTGTTCCAAAACCAGAGGAAGAGGTTGTTCAGAAGAAAAAGGTGACTTGTTTTGTTCTTTTGCACACATTTAGATTTTGCCTACAAGTCTATTTAAAATAATTATAATGTTATAACAAAAATAATATGTATAGAAACATGGAAAACCTACTGCACAATACAGGCCCTTTGGCCCACAAAGCTGTGCCAAACATGTCCCTACCTTAGAAATTATCTAGTGTTACCCAGAGCCCTCTTTTTTTGAGCTCCATGCACCTCTCCAGGAGTCTCTTAAAAGACCCCATCGTATCCACCTCCACCACTGTCACCGGCAGCCCATTCCAGACACTCACCATTCTGTAAAAAAAAAAAGATAATAATATATATAAAACAAAACAACTTACCCCTGACGTCTCCTCTGTACCTACTTCCAAGCTCCTTAAAACTGTCCTCTCGTACTAGCCATTTCTGCCCCCTCGCTATACACACGATCAATGCCTCCCATCATCTTGTACACCTCTATCAGGTTACCTCTCCTCCATCACTCCAAGGAGGAAAGGCCAAGTTCACTCAACCTATTCTCATAAGGCATGCTCCCCAATCCAGGCAACATCCTTGCAAATCTCCTCTGCACCCTTTCTATGGTTTCCCCATCGTTCCTGTAGTGAGGCGACCAGAACTGAGCACAGTACTCCAAGTAGGGTCTGAACTGGGTCCTATATAGCTGCAACATTACCTCTCGGCTCCTAAACTCAATCCCACGATTGATGAAGGCCAATGCTGCGTATGCCTTTTTAACCACAGAATCAACCTGCACAGCAGCTTTGAGTGTCCTATTTCAACTTGAGTAGCATTTTCTATTGTATGATAAAACCCTGTCTTTAGATAACTACTGGCTCCTTGTGCTAGGCCATTTAATGTCTACTTCAGATTTATAATGTGGCACTTTCTTCCTTTCTAGGTTTCCCAGAAGAAGCTGAAGAAACAAAAACTCATGGCACGGGATTAGATTTTACTGATTGAACTGTAAATACAATAAAACTTTGGGAGCCATGATTGTGACTTTAGTGTTGATATTTATTTCGGTTGACTGAAGAAATGTCGATTTCCTGAGGAGGTTATCCTTTCTGAATTTCTCATGTATTTCTTGGTACGGGTAACTGTCTTTCTCAAGTTGCGTTTAATCTGATCTTGTGTCTCTTCTATTCCTTGCATTTTCAGCCTTGTGTCCCTCACAAGTGTCACTGTAGAGAGCTAAAATTGGCTCTGACAGTTGGGATTACTTATTGGATTGATTAGTACATATGTATGGAGATGGGGTTGTAACTTTCAGATATTCAGTACTGAGGAGAGGAAGATGACTGAATATTGTCGAGAATCATGGACACCTAGAGATGTGGAACATCAGTTACTGGGGAGCTTATCTGATAGCCATACATCCTTCCCCAATCAGGTCAATCAAGTTTATTGGCATGCAACAGTGCATGGATGCACATGTGCAGTGGAAAACTTGTATCATAGGGACAATTTCTACAAGAAAGAATGCAGTTAGAGCAAAAATCTTTCAATGTTATTGTCCTTGCAATCTTTCTTGTATAAAGGCATATTTGCCACTCTCCAATATTCCTATACCTCAATAGTGGCTTAAAAAAGGTTACTGCCCCTGCATTTACTTCCCTCACTTAAGATAGTATCCTAGGATACACTTGGTCAGAGATGGTTCAAAATGTAAGTTTTATTATCAAAGTACGTATGTACCACGCTGAGATTTTGTTGACATTCACAGCGGATGCGCAGGTGAGTACCTGCGGGATGAACTGCACATACACCTCTGCAGCACCCTTTTACACTGGATGTGTTCCAGGGTATCACTATTTGCATCCTCTGCTTACCCTTCATGACCTTCACGGTAGAAATGGATGAGAAGTATTCAAAAGTAAAATATAAATTTGTTGGAAGTATATATGTAATGATACACAACCCTGAGATTCATTTCCTTGTGGGTGTTACAGTAATAAATAATAATAGAATCAGCAAAAGACCACACCCACTGCTGCTTACTATTTGTTTTTTTTTGCACCATTCTCTACACTCCAGACTTTTGTGTGAAAATCCCAGATCATCAGTTTCTGAGACACTCAAACCACCCTGTCAGTGACCAATAATCATTAAAAGGCAACACGAGTGAATCTGCAGATGCTGGAAATAAATAATAAAATGCTGGCAGAACTCAGCAGGCCAGACAGCATCTATGGGAGGAGGTAGTGACAACGTTTCAGGCCGAAACCCTTTATCAGGAGTGAAGTAACATGGGATGGTCAAGGGGGGATAAGAGGTAGGGGGAGGGATAAAGTAGAGAGCTAGGAAGTGATGGGCTGGGCGAAGGTGGAGAATTATGGGAAATAAAAGAGAGAAAGGGCTGGGGGGAGATTATAGTGAGGGGGGGGAAAAAGAAAGAACCAGACTAAAATAATAGATGGGGGGGGGCATGGGTATCAACCGAGGTCTGTGAGTTGGATGTTCATGCTGGCAGGTAGGAGGCTACCTAGGCGGCAAATAAGGTATTGCTCCATCGACCTGTGTCTGGCCTCATCCTGACGGTAGAGGAGGCCATGGACAGACATGTCGGAGTGGGAGCGGTCTGTGGAATTGAAGTGTGTGGCCACGGAGATCCCGCCACTGCTGGAAGACTGAGGGCTGGTGTTCGGCGAAACAGTCTCCCAGTCTGCGGCGGGTCTCCCCAATGTATAAATGGTCACATAGGGAGCACCGGATACAGTATATCACCCAGTTGACTCGCAGGTGAAGTGGTGCCTCACCCCCTTCCCCTCCCGCCCACTCTCAGCTTTCCGCAGGGATTGCTCCCTACGCGACTCCCTTGTCCATTCATCCCCACCGACCTCCCTCTGGGCACTCATCCCTGCAAACGGAAGAAGTGCTACAGATGCCCCCACACTTGTGCCCTCACCACAATCCCAGGCCCCAGACAGTCCTTTCAGGTGAGGCACCCCTTATGCAAAAAAGTAAACTGGTATTAAAGACAGTCCAAGAGATATTTACTTGGCAAAATGCTAGGGTAGGAGAGTTGTCTTATCCCAAGTGGTGAAAGAAATTACATCTATGTTGTTCAATGTTTAGATGAGTTAAACTTGTTGAAACATTCTTAGGGCTTTGGCAGGGTAAGTGTCAAGCTATTTCCACTACTGTAGAATCTAGAGTGAGGGGTATTGTCAAAGAACTGGAGCCATTGGTTTAAAATACTGGCTGATAATACAGAATCTGAGGCCACAAACCAGGCACGCCCAGGATCCTCTTCAGTTTGCGTATAAGGAGAAGGTGGGAGTGGAGGATGCTATCACGTATTTGCTGCACAAATCACTCTCTCACCTAGAGGGGGTCAGTTGTGCTGTGAGGATTACATTCCTTGACTTCTCTAGTGCCTTTAACACCATCCAGCCCAAGATCTTAAGGCACAAACTAACGGAGATGGGAGTAGACTCTCACATGGTGGATTGGATAGTGGACTACTTGACAGATAGACCTCAGTATGTGCGGTTGGGAGACTGTAGGTCTGACACGGTGGTCAGCAGCACAGGGGCGCCGCAGGAAACCATACTCTCTCCGGTCCTGTTCACCCTGTACACATCAGACTTCCAATATAACTCAGAGTCCTGCCATGTGCAGAAGTTCGCTGATGACACGGCCATAGTGGGGTGTGTCAGGAATGGACAGGAGGAGGAGTATAGGAAACTGATACAGGACTTTGTGATATGGTGCAACTCAAACTACCTGCGTCTCAATATCACCAAGACCAAGGAGATGGTGGTGGACTTTAGGAGATCTAGGCCTCATATGGAGCCAGTGATCATTAATGGAGAATGTGTGGAGCAGGTTAAGACCTACAAGTATCTGGGAGTACAGTTAGACGAGAAGCTAGACTGGACTGCCAACACAGATGCCTTGTGCAGGAAGGCACAGAGTCGACTGTACTTCCTAAGAAGGTTGGCGTCATTCAATGTCTGTAGTGAGATGCTGAAGATGTTCTATAGGTCAGTTGTGGAGAGCGCCCTCTTCTTTGTGGTGGCGTGTTGGGGAGGAAGCATTAAGAAGAGGGACGCCTCACGTCTTAATAAGCTGGTAAGGAAGGCGGGCTCTGTCGTGGGCAAAGTACTGGAGAGTTTAACATCGGTAGCTGAGCGAAGGGCGCTGAGTAGGCTACGGTCAATTATGGATAACTCTGAACATCCTCTACATAGCACCATCCAGAGACAGAGAAGCAGTTTCAGCGACAGGTTACTATCGATGCAATGCTCCTCAGACAGGATGAAGAGGTCAATACTCCCCAATGCCATTAGGCTTTACAATTCTACCGCCAGGACTTAAGAACTTTTTAAAAGCTATTATTAATGCTTTTTGAGATAGTGATTTAGATGCATATCATATTTTTTTACTGAGTTAAGTATTGTATGTAATTAGTTTTGCTACAACAAGTGTATGGGACATTGGAAAAAAAGTTGAATTTCCCCATGGGGATGAATAACGTATCTATCTATCTATCTATCTAAATTGAGACGTTGTTGAGTTTATTGCAGAAACTGCTGGATTTTGAAAATTAACTGACGTGGAAGGCTAAGTAGAGCTGAGATTGGCCATGATATCACTTTGAGGGTACCACTAGTGTAATGCTTACCACAATGCTATTGCAGTTCGGGGCATCCCAGGAAAGAAAGTTTATATGCCATTCCCATGTGCGCATGGGTTTCTTCTAGGTGCTCCAGTTTCTTCCCACAGTCCAAAGACTGGTTAGTAGATTAATTGGTCATTGTATATTGTCCTATGATTACACTAGGGTTAAATAGGTGGGTTGTTAGGTGGTGCGGCTCATTAAGTTTGTTCCACGCTGCTTCTCAATAAATAAGTATCAGAATGCTTTGACATTTGCCTGACAACAGTACGGTGTAAAATAAAAATTATTATAAATTGAAGTATTGCAGAAGAGGAACAGGTTCATGGATTCATGAACTGTTCAGAAATCTGATGATGGAGGGGAAGAAGCTGCTCCTAAAATGTCAATTGTGGGTCTTCAGACTCCTGCATTCTCCCCAATATTCCAGATCGTGGGGGTCCATTTTGATAGATACTGCCTTCTTTGTGGCATCACTTGTTGAAGAAATTTTTGATGGCGGGGTGGGGGGAGCTTACAGCCCTATCTACCTGAATCGCCATTTTCAAAACATATGGATCTGTATTCCCAGATCCCTATAATGTACCGTACATTTCATTGCTCTTACTGTGTAAGTCTTATCCTAGTTTATTCTCCCAAAGTGCAACATCTCATATTTGTCTGTATTAAATGCTATGTGCCATTTTCAACCTATCTGTCAAGCTGGTCAACATCCTGATGCAAGCTTTGATAGCATACTTTGCTCTCCATTATGCCCCCAGTCTTGATGTCATTCGCAAAATGCTGGTCCCCATGGTGCCCCATTACAGAGGCAACTATCTACATCACTGTGTCTTCTCCCACAAAGCCAATGTTAATCCAGTTTACTACTTCATTTTGAATGTCAAGCGATTGAACCTTCTGCTCCTGACTCCCAAGCAGGAACAAAGGCCTTGCTAAAGTCCATGTAGGCAACGTCTATCGCCTTCCCTTCATCTAACTTAAGGGTAACCTCCTCAAAAAGAACTCCAAGACTGGTTACACACGACCTACCAAGCATAAAACAATAGAAAATCTGCAGATGCTGGAAATCCAAGCAACACATACAAAATGCAGGAGGAACTTAGGGCAGGCGGCATTTATGGAAAAGAGTATTGTCGACGTTTCGGCAGGACGAAGGGGTTCGGCCCAAAACATCGACAATAATTCTTTTACATAGATGCAGCATTTTGTGGGTGCTGCTTGCATAAAACCACGTTGCCTATCCCTAATCAGATGTGACTATCCACAGACACGATGGGTTGAATTCCTAACTCTGATGGTGATTTGATTAGCTGGTGGCCTGGGAGATGTCGCCCCTGGCCCCTGCCCACTAGCCTCCTGACCCCTGACCCGGCCTCCTGCCCCCTGACCCCTGACCCCGGCCCCGGCCTCCTGCCCACTAGCCCACCGGCCTAGATGCTCAGGCGACTATTGCGTGCCGCCGCCTCTGTGACGTTCCTGAGTTGTGACGTATTTCAGCGCTGTAAAGCTATTGGGCTGCGGCTGCAGACGGGACCGCAGTTCGCGAGGACGCCCGACGCGCATCCAATCAGCGGGGGCCAGAGTCCGGATTGGGTCGTCAGCAGCCACTGAGAAGGGAGCCGCTGCTCACGTGACGCGGCGGTCGAGCGGAGAGGAAGCCGGCGCTCTGTGAGTTGAAGCTGACCCGGGCTTGTCGGTGAGTGTCTGTCGCGGGCCGGTTTACTGCTCAGTGTCTGTTGTAGGTTCGGAGGGTCCGAGGCTCTCCGGAGGGAAGAGGCAGGGATGGAGGGTGTGTGGTAACTCCAGCTCCCGGATCGGGCCTTGGTGCGTTAAAGGGACTGGTAGCAGCAGGGAGGCCGCATCTCTAGGAAAGGGACTCGCTCACTCTTCCCCCTCAAGGGAAAAGCTGTGGACGAATTCCAAAAGTTCTATTCGCAATAAGGGAGTGGGACATTACTGTGATGTTACTGGCCATTTTCTGGCACCTTTCTGTATTCAGAATCAGGTTTATTATCACCGGCATGTGACGTGAAATTTGTTTACATAGTAGCAGCAGTTCAATGCAATAAATAATCTGGCAGAGAAAATTTGCCAAGATGAGGCCACCCTCAGGCTGGAGGAGCAACACCTTATGTTCTGTGCTGTCTGAGTAGTCAACCTGATGGCATGAATATCGATTTCTCCTTCAGTAAAACATATCCCTCCCCCTCCCCCATTGTAGGTAAGCTATCTTATGTATTTATATTTATTGTACTTTGTTATTGTGTTCTTTATATTATTGGTTTTTTGTGCTGCATCGGATCCAGAGTAAAAATTATTTTTGCACTTGTGTACTGGAAATAACATTAAACAATCTGGAACACTGTCACTCTGGGGCCAATTTACAATGGCTGAGGATGGTGCTGTATCTGGGCAGTGGGAGCTAGAAGGGGAAAATGGGTAATCTGGAACTGTTTTCCCTGGAGTGAAGGAGGCTGAGGGAGGGTGACTGTATTCAAATGAATAAAATCATGAGAGGTGACAGTACAGTGGATGATCAATTTTTTATAGATGAGTCCAAAACTACAGTGAGAAAGGTAAGATTTAAAAAGGACCTCAGAGGCAGCTCGGAATGAAGTACAGAGGAAGTGGGTACAACTTATCATTTCAAAGGTGTTCTGACAAATTCATAAATTGTAAAGGTTTTGATCCACCAGTTCTAACCCATTGTTAGCTTTCCCTATAAGCTTTAAGTGTTTTGGTAGCTGGATTTTTTTTTTTTTTTTGATGTTCTATTCCATGGTGTTCTCTCCCTCCTATCAGATTTCCCCTTCTCCAGCCCTGTATCTCTTTCACCAATCAACTTCCCAGCTCTTTACTTCACCCTTCTCCCCACCTCCCCCACATCCCTTTTCATCTATCATCTCGTGGTTCCTCTTCCTATTCTCCCCCCCCCCCCACTTTCTTAAAGTGACTCCTCATCTTTCTTTCCAGTCCCAATGAAGGGTCTCAGCCCAAAACATCAACTGTACTCTTCCACAGCTGCTGCCTGGCCCATCGAGTTCCTCCAGCATTTTGTGTTTTGCTTCTATTTATCTTTGTATTTTGTCTTATTTCTTGTAAACATAACTATATCCCTATTTTTGAAAAGTAGATTAAGGATTTCTAAAAGTGATATTTGCAGAAATGTTTTTTTATAAGGAATATTTTGTGGAAATGATACAATGTATAAAAATTACCCTCTACAAGCAGAACTGTTGTATTTTGAGCTATAACCACTATCCTTCATCCCAGTAATCCTCTTTGAAACTGTAGGAGCAAAAGATCAGTAGGTTCTGTTCCCAAATTAGTGTTTCTTAAATAGTGGCCTGTGGGTAATGGATTTAGGATTTCTTGATGGATGAGTTTGGATAAATTTTATATTAAGTTTATTGGCTACAAAACTTAAATGTTGTAGCTGTTGTTACCGAATCAGCTGGGACTTCAATATATTTAATTGCACCCCCGTTTGTGCTATGTGGACAGGATGGTAGTGCAGCAGTTAGTGTAACACTTTTCTATGCTGGAAATTGGGGTTAAATTCCTGCTGCTGTCTTTAAGTAGTTTGTAAGTTTTCCTCGTAACCACGTGGTGTGGTGTGCCTGTTTTCTCCCACATTACAAAGATGTATGGGTCAGTAAGTTGCAGGTGTGTATAGTGCCCCTTGCGGGCTGCCCCCAGCACCACCTATCTGGTGCTTGCTCTGCCATTGAGCTGAAGAGACCACTTTGTCTTGAGCTGAATTTGAGAATATGTTCCTGGACAAATATTTTTGATCCTGGTTCCCCTAGCCCATGCTTTCAATACTCTAGTGATGTTTTTCACAATTTATGATACAGCACTATAACCTGTTTGATACAGGTTATGTAGCCTGTATGATACAGCACCATAAGCCACATAACCTCTCTTATTGTGACACTTTAATTAGAGTACATAGCTAAAGGCCGGTACAGCAAATCTGTTAATGATTGTAGAACCCTACTTCAAGATTGAAGACTGTTTTGTTACGTACCCCGTAACTGGGTCACTTACCAGCAAAGATAGAGAGGTCCGTTGAAGTCTGATGGTACTATTTTTAAAAGTCTTTATTTATAAAGGGGCATAAAAATAAGATTAATACAAACATTCAGATAATATACGTCGTCAATACTCAATCTAAAAGTGCAGGTATAGTGATAATCATCAATAAGAAACAGCTCTATCGTTTGTCTAGGGGTTAATATATTGTCCGATGGAAATATAAAAGTCACTCAGTTCCTGCAGGCTTCAGCCTTTGGGGACCGCTGGGTTTTCACTTGTTGGAGAGAGAGAGATTTGTGAAAAAGAAACTTGCCCGGGTCTTTTGATGAGGCCAATTCGTTGAGTCGGGGGAGTTGGTTCCCCGTTGTTAGTTCAAGAAAATCGTTTCTGTGGTACCTGCCACCGGCTCCCAGGCAAGGGAACCGAACGCACGTGGCTTCCTTCAAATGGCTGCCCGCTAGTGTGTCTTCTGGTGCGTCTGAGGGGCCGTCTCTACAGCCCCTCTTTTATCTTGACTCGCAGGGTAGTAGATGTCAATCAGTTTGGGGGTGATGCAATCTCTCTCTCAACCAGCCCACTTTGCCCGAGGGCTTGCACGTATCCTAGTCCCCAATCCACAAATGTGTCTCCAAGAGACAATGGCCAATGTCGCGTTATTTTGCATCGCCGGGGAATGAGGCATCCGGCACGTCTCTCTCCCATTTCCTGGGTCCACTGACCCCCCCCCAGTGCTCTTGCGATTCCTGCAAAGGAGGGGGCTGCGGGCATAACAGTTTAATGTCATTTCTAGTACACAAGTGTAAAGGAGAATGAAATAATTGTTACTCTGGATCCAATGCAGCAGAAAAAAGTTGCAATAAGATGAAATACATATTAGTGATAAAAAATTCAATAATATAAATATATAAGAAAGTTTGTATACATTGATTGTGTGTCCTTAAGGTGACTCTAGGCACTGGAGTGTCTGCACATAAGCTGACTGACAGGAAATGATAAAGTAGTGGTTGTTGGGGATGTGGAAGGGTAGGTTAGTGGGTGGAGGTGTTGATTAGCTTCGTTACTTGGGGAGTAACTGTTTTTGAGTCTGGTGGTCCTGGTGTGGATGCTACGTAGCCTCCTCCCTGATGGGAGTGGGACAAACAGCCCATGAGCAGGGTGGGTGGATCCATCATGATGTTACTGACCCACTTCTGGCACCTTTATATATGTCTTTGATGGCGGGTAGGCTGAGGCCAGTCCTTGTGCAGGATTCCCTAAAGGTTTGTTTATGGTTTGAGTCTGCATTGAGGAAGGCAAATGCAATGTTAGCATTCGTTTCAAGAGGACCAGAATATAAAAGCAAAGATGTAATGTTGAGACTTTATAAAGCTCTGGTGAGGCCTCTCTTGGAGTATGGTGAGCAGTTTTGACTTTTTTTCTTAAAAAGGATGTGCTAAAACTGGAGAAGGTTCAAAGGAGGTTCACGAATATGATTCCAGTATTGAATGGCTTGTATATGAAGAGCTCTGGGCCTGTATTCACTGGAATTCAGAAGAATGAGGGATGATCTCATTAAAACCTATCAAAGAGTGAAAGGCCTTGATAGAGTGGATGTGGAGAGTCGAAGACCAGAGGACACAGCCTCAGAATAGAGGGGAGTCCTTGTAGTATGGGGATGAGGAGAAATTTCTTTAGCCAGACAGTGGTGAATCTGTGGACTTCTTTGCCACAGGCAGCTGTAGAGGTGAAGTTTTCATGTATATTGAAGGCAGAGGTTGCTAGATTCTTGATTGGTCAGGGCAAGAGTTTGGAGCTGAGAGGAAAATTGGATCAGCCATGATGAAACGGTAGAGCAGATGCAATGGGCTGAATGGCCTAATTCTGCTTCTATATCTTATGGTCTTGTGATAGTAAAAGTTACCAAGAGGGTCACGGCCTCTTCCCCCCCCCCCCCACCCACCTTAAAATTTATGACATTTACTGAGTATTGTATACGAAGAGCCAGAAGATCCCTGCCACTCATCCCACAATCTCTCTGACCCAATACCGTCAGGAATGAGGTACAGGAGCATCAGGACGACGACAGGCAGACTGCATAACAGCTTCTTCCCTCAGGCTGCGAGTCTAATAAATACCCTGCCACCATTGAGGTCTCGTCAATAGGGCAGCGAGCTGTTGGTCTGTGCTGCACACTAGGTGCATTTTGAATTACATTTTACTAACTTATTTGTGATAATATTTTGGTTTATATGCTTGTGGGTGCACCATGGTCCAGAGCAATGTTGTTTTAGTCTGGTTGCAAATATTAACAGTCAGATGTCAATAAATTGAAAAATATTTTTTAAACTGTATCAAAGCTGTGCTTGGTGATCCACTTCTAAAGTTCAAACAAATGATGGGTGCACCAGTTCATCATATTCTACCTATAAGGCCTTAAATATTTGTTTCTTGGCATTCTGCTCCACAGCAATGGTCTGCATTCCCTGCATCGTCATTCCAGTCCTGTTGTGGGTTTACAAGAAGTTCTTGGAGCCTGTCTTGTATCCATTCATTTCTCCCTTTATTTCCCGGCTGTGGTCTAAGCGAACGGTAAAAGAAGAAATCCCCACACCAAAAACCCAAGTGTGTAATGGAACGTTCAAGGTAATAAAGCTGTGGATCTAATTCTTATTACAGGCACCACCTTTTCTTATATTCAGCAATTTTACTCAAGTGGGTTTTCAAACTGGACTGATATAGAGTGTTATTAAGCCTAGTAGAGTTGCAGTTTTTGTGTCTGTAGATGCGTGAGAAATAGATTGCATTCCTGATTCCTCCTGTTGATTACAGATTTCAAATGAGCCCTAGGGGAAAGTTGAAGTTTTTAATTACTTTTCAATCTCAGTTCTTCTGGGGCCACTTCTGTTAGCAGGATGTTGGAAATCTTTTACCAGTCTGTTGTAGCAAGTACAGTCTTTGCTGCTTTATGTTGGTGGAGCAGTATCGGTACTAGTCATGCAAAGAAATTAAATAAGCATCAAAAAGGCTGGATCCATCCTTGGCTACAAACTCTCTTGAGTTAGTGGTGGAGAGGAGGTCTCTAAACAAACTGTTATCCATTATGTACAATCAGGCACATCCTCTCCATGACCAACTGAATAAGCAGTGCAGCACCCTCTCATTCAGCTCCATTGTCACAAGGATCGTTACAGAAAATCATATACAACAGTTCATCTCTGTGTGATAGGAGAACACACATCATCGGACAATAGTCTCTGTTTTATTATTTTGTAAATTATTGCACATTGGTACATTATTGTGTATATTATTCTGTATGTTTTCATTAGTTAAGTCTGCACACTGCTAAGTGTGTTTTTAAATATGGCTCATAATGAAAGAATTTCCCACTCGGAATCAATAAAGTACTTATTATTATTAATAATAATGGTGTAGGGTTTAAATGTGATTCCATATCCTTTATTCTTAACTCTCGTCAGCACAGACCTATCAAAAATATTGGAAGCATTCTCTTCATGTCCATGTTCAATTAATCATCTTTATTATGTTTCGATGCTCAGAATCTATTCAAAGCCTTTATAAATATATTTTCAAAGGCTCAATTTTCATGTTTTTAAAGTTAACTTGTTTTTCATCTGATCTTTAATATTGGATGACTTGCTAGAGTAATGTTTATGGGACTAGTCAAATACAGAAGTCACCACAGCAAACTTCAATTCCAACTTTAATCCAGATAAGCAATAATAGAACGTTATAGTACATCTAATAAATAAGCTCTTGGGCTTCCAGCTGGGTACAGGTATCAATAATAACTGACGTTTCGATGACAAACTCTGCCATCTTCATCCTGATTGGTTAGTCCTCATCCAATCAGGCTTCCGCTCTCACCTTCGTCTTTGTTAAAATTCTCTTCCTCTAGTTTTATTTCAATGGCTTCCTTTTACCAGGTGGTCCCAAAAATCATTTGCACAACTCAGTATCTTTGTGTCATTGAAGTCAATCCCAGGACCGTTGTGAATGCAATGTTCTGCTACCGCCGATTTCTCTGGGTAACCCAAACGGATACACCTCCTGTGTTCCTTGATGTAGGTTTCCACCATGTATCGTGTCTGGCCGATATACATTACTCTGCATTCACAGGGAATCCTGTAAGCACCAACTGGCCCAACTTTCCTCACTTTAAAATAATGGCTCCTTTGTTTTAGCTGTTTCCACCTTCGGAAAATGTCCCTGGCTGTCCAATCGATCTATGCCTGTTGTATACCTCAATTAAGTCACCTCTCATCCTCCTCCACTCCAGAGAAAAACCCTAGCCTGCTCAACCTTTCCTCATAAGATCTGCTCTCTAATCCAGGCAGCATCCTGGTAAATCTCCTCTGCACCCTCTCTAATCCAGGCAGCATCCTGGTCAATCTCCTCTGCACCCTCTCTAATCCAGGCAGCATCCTGGTAAATCCCCTCTGCACCCTCTCTAATCCAGACAGCACGCTGGTAAATCTCCTCTGTACCCTCTCTAATCCAGGCAGCATCCTGGTCAATCTCCTCTGCACCCTCTCTAATCCAGGCAGCATCCTGGTAAATCCCCTCTGCACCCTCTCTAATCCAGGCAGCATCCTGGTAAACCTCCTCTGTACCCTCTCTAATCCAGGCAGCATCCTGGTCAATCTCCTCTGCACCCTCTCTAATCCAGGCAGCATCCTGGTAAATCTCCTCTGTACCCTCTCTAATCCAGGCAGCATCCTGGTAAACCTCCTCTGCACCCTCTCTAATCCAGGCAGCATCCTGGTAAACCTCCTCTGTACCCTCTCTAATCCAGGCAGCATCCTGGTAAATCTCCTCTGCACCCTCTCTCACCCAGACAGCATCCTGGTAAATCTCCTCTGCACCCTCTCTAATCCAGGCAGCATCCTGGTAAACCTCCTCTGTACCCTCTCTAATCCAGGCAGCATCCTGGTCAATCTCCTCTGCACCCTCTCTAATCCAGGCAGCATCCTGGTAAACCTCCTCTGTACCCTCTCTAATCCAGGCAGCATCCTGGTCAATCTCCTCTGCACCCTCTCTAATCCAGGCAGCATCCTGGTAAATCTCCTCTGTACCCTCTCTAAAGCTTCCACATCCTTCCTATAATGAGGCAACCAGAACAGAACATGATATTGCAGATGTGGTGGAGGGATGGCAAGAGAACTAGAATGGAGTAGATGGTCATTTAAGAGAGCATATATAATCTCCCTGGTTAGTATGAGTGCATTGATTAGATTGGCTTGTGAATGTTATAAATAACTAACCCACAATGGAATGTCCAGCCTAATGGAACATTAGAAATAAGATTAAGATTAAGATAAGATTAAGTCTCTTCCAGACTTGTCCACAAATCATCCTAATCATGGCTGACCATTTCCCTCATATAACCTCCCTGCGTGATTCCTCTAAGATCTATTTATTAAAATATACCAGATCAGAATAGTAACACTATCAAGCAGGCTTAATAGAGATTCTGCAGGTGCTGAAAATCTGGAGCAAAGCACAAAATGCTGGAGGAACTCAGTCTTGGTGAAGGTTCTTGGCCGGAAATGTTAGCTGTTTTTTTTTTCTCTTCATAAATGCTGCCTGACCTTCTAAGTTTCTCCAGCATTTTGTGTTAGAGTAAGAAGTACGATTCTTGTAATTACATCTTGCTGCTTGTCATCATGCTTTTTTTCCAATTCACGTTTCTGTTATGATCATTACAGGGAAGAAGGAACAAATGTAAGAAAGTGAAAGCATGCAAGGTCGAAGCTCAGAAGCTGATTTCTGTAGAGTTTTAGCAGAGTTAATACCAGTGCTGCTTCACACACCACTGAAGGAAGTCGTTAAACCAGCTGTTACTAATAAAGGAAGCTAACACTGTTTTGCTGTAGCATCTGTAATAGTTTTTGTTCATAGTTCAAGACAGTAAAGTGGTATTTCTTCAAAGTTTAGCAAAGTGAAATCTCCTTTTGATCATCCAGTTCTAGATTTTTTCAATTTATCTTTATAATTCCATACAACCTGCTTCCATCTTGTGAAAATATCTGGGGTTCCATTTACGTAAGGACATTTTATTTACTTATTGAGATATAGTGCCGAGTAGGCCCTTCCAGTCCTGCAAACCAGGCTGCGAGCAATCTCTCATTAGCCTAGTCTAATCATGGGACAATTTATAATGACCAATGAACGTACCAACCCAATGTCTTTAGACTGTGGGAGGTTGCCAGAGCACCCGGAGGAAACCCACATGGTCACAGCGAGAACGTACAAACTCCTTACAGGCAGCAGCAGGAACTGAACCTGGGTTGCTGGTACCGAAGAGCGTTGTGCAAACCACTGCGCTACCATCCAGCAGAATCTGGCCATTTGCCCCGTCGAATTCCATCATGGCTAATTTATTATCCCTCTCACCACTATTCTCCTGCCTTTGATACCCTGATCAATCAAGAATCTTATCAACTGCCACCTTAAATAAACCCAATGACTCAGCTGTACCACAGTCTGTGGCAATTAATTCCACAGATTCATCACCCTCTGGCTAAAGATTTTTTCCTCATCTCTGTTCTAATTGGAAATTCCTCTATTCTGAGGCGGTGCTCTCTGGTTGGATACTCCTCCACGACAGAAAATGTCCTCTCCACATCCACTCTATCACTGTTTCAATGAGATCTCCCCTCATTCTAAACTCCAGTGAGTACAAATATTTATAATGTGGTAGAAAGCACTGAAAAATGATCATTGGAAGAACTGGGAATAAAACCCGTGTTCAAACAATTTCCAATCCCAGCTTCCAATGAAAACCTCTTCATAACAACTGACTGTCAGCTAAGAGTTGTTTTGTCAGTGCCAGTGTAACTGTTTCCCAAAGTGTGAGCATCTTGCTCACTTGTCGGAGCGGGGAAGAAAACTACCGGTAAGTGTAATTCTCGCTTCAGCTAGCAGCCTAATATAGGGGGTGATCACCCCCAGCCCGGCCAAACTTAAATCTCGCTTGGGTGGATGCTGCGCGATGGGTCCCCGTTACATATCAGTACCCCGAAATAACAAACAGTGCACAATATGCGATTAAACGATTAAGCTTTATAATTCATACTTTGACTATATGGTTAGTGAAGAAAATGGGGAAAAATAAAGAAAAAGGCCCCAATCTTATGAAACAGTCTATTGCACAATGTTAAAGCTCACTGATAAGCTGTTCGTCCACCAACGACCTCCTCCGACTGTTGCTGTCCTTCGGACCCTCGCTCCAAGTCCACCCTGTCCGATGGTCTACCAACTCTCTCCATTCGCGTCTTCTCTCCTCATCTCTCCCTGGCGAAAGACCGCGAAAATCTGTCTTCCAGACTCACAAGAAAGAACAACAACATAAATGCAAGCAGGATTTGTCCACTGAAGTTGGGTGTGACTAGAGGTCATGGGCTAAGCTGAAAGGTGAAATATTTAAGGGAAACCTGAGAGGCAACTTCACTCAGAAGGTGGTGGGAGTTTGGAATAAACTGCCAGCGGAAGTGGTTCCATTACATTTACAAGAATTTTGGATTCTTGTACTGTACTGTAAATGGATGGGAGTGTTTGCAGGTCTGATGCATTTCTATGAGACTAAGCAGAATAATAGTTTGGTACAGCTGAGATGGGCTGAGGGGCCTGTTTCTGTGTTGTAGTGTTCTATGACTAACTGTTGTGTTTTAGCAGAAATGACTCCAAAGCTATAATGAGATAGACCCCATTGGATTGGGGCTACACAAGCAGCCTAATCCCGCTGGCAACATGGAGCAGATTCTGAGAGGAAAAACTCATTAATGAGCTCACAAAAGCTTGAATTCAGTTGTAGGTGGAGTTCAGACAATGCCAGTGTCAAACACCTTTTGTGTTCAGATTGTAATTTTCAGCCAAAAATGCTCTAATTAGCCCATAAAGTTTCAACATTATTACAGGAAGCCTGGAGTCTTGTGATTTTTTTTCTGCCTATTTTCATAAGAAGTCCTCTCCAGGGTTCCATGCAGGGGCATTGTTTTCAGATTCTTTGTGGACAGAAATACTAAAATCTGTAGGACATAGTTCCTTCTTCATCCTTCTCACTCCAACACCTTGCATTAGAATTTGCTTCTCACCACTCAGGAAGCATCTTGGAATGATTTTATTCCTATCTTGCCAAATTGTTTCTGGCTTAATTTTATTTTATTTCTTCCAAGCTCTAGATTAGACCATAAGATATAGGAGCAAATGAGGCCATTCAGCCCATTGAGTGTGCTCCACCATTCTATCATGGCTGATTTATATCCCCCTCAACCCCTCTCTCCTGCCTCCTTCCTGTAACCTTTGACACCCTGACTAATGAAGAACCTATCAACCTGCACTTTAAATACACCCTGTAGTCTGTTTTCAGGACCTTCTCCCTTTTCCTGCCTATATCATTGGTACCAATATGTGCCACGTCCTCTGGCTGTTCACCTTCCCACTTCAGGATATCCTGAACGTGATCCGAAACATTCCGGACCCTGGCACCTGGGAGGCAAACTACCGTCCGTGCTTCTTTCCTGCGTCCACAGAATCGCTTGTCTGACTCTCTAACTATAGAGTCCCCTATCACTGCTGCCATCCTCTTCCTTTCCCTACCCTGCTGAGCCACAGGGCCAGACTCTGTACCAGAGGCACGACCACTGTCCTTCCCCCAGGTAGGTCATTTTATTTAAAAGGTTGGTTTATTAAAAAGCTGCTGCCAGTTCTGGTAGTCTAAATACATAAATTCCACTGGCCTCTTGGGATGTGGAAAAGCTCAAAGTAAATTTATTATCACAGCATATCACCATGACACAACATATTCCCTTGAGATTCATTTTCTTGCAGGCATTTACAGGAAAATACATACAATACAATGACTAGAATACAAAAAAATATAAAGCTGAGACTTTATAAAGCACTGAGTGCTCACTTGCAGTATTGTGAGCAGGTTTGGGCTCCTTGTCTTAGGAAGGACGTGTTGAAACTGGAGAGGGTTCAAAGGAGGTTCACGGTTTGTCATATGAAGAGCAGGTGATGGCTCTGGGCATGTATTCACTGGAATTTAGAAGATTGAGGGAAGACCTAATTGAAACCTGTGAAAAGGTGAAAGACCTTGATAGAATGGATGTTGAGAGGATGTTTTCAATGGTGGGAGAGTCTAAGACCAGAGGACACAGCCTCAGAGTAGAGGGACATCCTTTTAGAATGGAATTGAGGAGGAATTTCTTTTGCCAGAGAGTGGTGAATCTGTGGAATTGTTTGCCGTAGGCAGCTGTGGAGGCCAAGTCTTTATGTCTGTTTAAGGCAAAGGTTGATAGATTCTTGATTGGTCAGGGCATGAAGGGATACAGGGGAGCGGGGAGACAGGAGATTCAAAGTAAATTTATTGAGTTACATTTAGGTCACCATATGCTACCCTGAGATTAATTTTCCTGCAGGCATTCACAGTAGAATAACAAAATACAATAGAATCAATGAAAAGACACATGCAGACTAATAAACAATGTCTAAAAGAAAAATCTTCATTAACGATGATACATAAGTTTAAAAAAAGCTGTAAATATAAATTGTTTACTTTTTTATTATTATTTGTATTGGATTCTAATGCTTTTAATCCAAGATTCTTTCAGAATCCAGGAAAGAGACACAAAACTTGTTACTTCACAATTGTTTTATTAAGTGTTGATAGAAGAAAGTTGGGAACGAACAGTGATAGAGGTTTATTACAGTGAAGGGAGAGACAAAAGAATGGAGATGACACTTGCCTTGTGCAGTTCTTTTCATACTACAATAGATAAGCAAAATTCCATTCAACTTTGTAGATAAGAGTCAACCAGTGAGAGAACTCTTGTTCAAGTAATGCAATACTGAGAGAAGCTTCCAGAATCGTACCAATATAACCATTGCAGAGACACTGAATTTGCATACATATACTGTCATTAGGAATCATAATAAACTGGTACATGTATATAAAATATAAGAATTTGTTAAACTGCAAATAAAATAACAATTAAACAGTAAGAATTAAACAAACAGGTCTAATATTTGCATATTTTTGTATTTGCATGGTTTGTCTTGCACATTGTCAGTCTTTGTGTGTAGGTTTTTTTTATTCTATTGTACTTTTTGTTCTGTCTGTGAGAAAATGAATCTTGGGCATTCACAGTAGAACAAAGAACTATAGAAACAGTGGCAGAAAACCTACACACAAGCAGCCAATGTGCAAATAAATTTGCTTTAAAAAGTGACAGTGGTAGCAAAGATGAAGAATAACAAACTTGTACTTTGTTTTAATTTCCAACAAGTGTAACCATCAATACTTCTGTAATTGATTGCATGTCTGTTTTCTCTTTAGTCTGACCAACCGTTGATGAAAGAAGACAGGAATACCATGAACAAAGATACAGACAGCATCATCGCACAAGGATCAAACAAAAAGACTGATTAAGCCTTTCATCAAGCAATAATCTTGCAAAATGTCTGTTGGTGGTAGCATTATTTAAAAGAATAAATAGTTTTATTAATCAGCTTCCAGTTTATGTATAAAAATTCCAGTGTTTTATCATTGTATTTCATACTGTTCTATTTAATAGCTTCCTTTTATACACTGCTGTAATAATTGTAATCTCTGTGAAGCTGGATAAATCTTCCATAAGTACATCTTAATCTCTGTTCTCCATTAGAAATGTTGTTGCAGTGATATATCCTTGCTTGAGAACTGACTCTGCAATTATACTGTACTGGTAAAGAAATGACTCCTGATGAAATTCAAGAAAAGGCATTCCTTATAGCAACTATTGTGGATCAAACCAGTAAAACAGTGGTATTTTCATATAACTGGCTAAGGTGCTGATGAATCTCAATGTTCAACAGCTTATCTAAATTCTTTTTAACCTGATAATTTGTTCTTTCTCACTTTGCCAGTTTCTGAGATAGTGCATAGTTGGACGTTGGCAAAGAAAAGGTATTGTCACTAAAATTTCTGAGTTTGGGCATAACCATCTGAACAGCCTTAGCTGGGGCTCACTGGCTCTCATCTGAGCTATACAGGAGATTGAAAGGTTTGGCGGCATTTAGATTTTTTGTAAGACTATCTGGTGCACATGGTGGCATTTAATCAATATGGTCAGAAATTCCAAATACAAATAGTTAGGTTTTAGAGGAGAACTCTAAAAACTCTAAATATTGCAATTGTTTCTGAAAGAATCCAGGCTCTTGTGCCCTTCCATTTAAAAATAATTTGATGCTAGCTGAGGTTGTACACGAGGAATGAAAAAGGCTAACAAAGATACATAGGTTGCAAAATCCAGGCTAAAGTTAGCTTCAGGAAAGCTGAGATATACTAAGATGAACAGAATTGTTGTAGGTGACAGCAAGCTCTCAATTCTTCTAATGAAACCTGGAGACAGGCAGTTTCAAGCTATTTTAAAAAATGTTTTTGACTTCATTACCATATACTGCAGATCTCAATCATTGTGCAGGTGTTCGGATGTGAGCTGGATCTGGAGAGAGTATTGTTCTGACTCTGCTCCTTTTACAGAACAGCTTGAGTATGCTTATAAAACTACACATGATAATATAGTCTGTTCTTTTGAGGCTGGGGTAAGATCTACTGAATTAAAATGGCTCCACAGTAGCGTAGTAGTTCGCATGATGCTACTGCAGCTCAGGACGCTCCAGAGTTGGAAATTCTGACACCATCTGTAAGGAGTTTATACATTTTCCCTGTGCTCTACTTTCCTACACTGTCCAAAGACTTGCCAGTAAATTGACCTGGGATTAGAGTAGGGTTGCTGGATGGTGAAACTCATTGAGCCGGGAGAACTGTTCCACACTGTATCTCTAAATAAATAAATAAAACTACTTGTTAAACTTGCATGGAAATATAAAGGATATGAAAGTTTTTTTTTCCCTTCATACATTCCCTCAACTACACACTCTGTTTTTTTTCACGATCTAATCTGTGAACGTGGTGATATTCTTATCCTTTAGCTTCATTTGAAAAAAACCTGGAATGGATTGATTCCCAAGCGGAGATGCACACAGAAGAGAAAGGAAGAAAATCACTCTCATTCCCATAAATTGTATTATATGTGTAATGTCTGAAAACACTTTGACCAGGAAGTTGTGTAAATGTATTTTAAATATGGTGGTGGCATCCGTCGGTCTTGAGAGACCATGGATCTGCGCCTGGAGTTTCCAGGGCGCAGGCCTGGGCAGGGTTGTATGGGAGACCGGCAGTTGCCCAAGCTACAGGCCTTCCCCTCTCCACGCCACCGATGTTGTCCAAGGGAAGGGCACTAGGACCCATGCAGCTTGGCACCGGTGACGTCGCAGAGCAATGTGGTGTTAAGTGCCTTGCTCAGGGACACAAACACGCTGCCTCAGCTGAGGCTCGAACCAGTGACCTTCAGGTTACTAGTTTGATGCCTTGCCCACTAGGCCACGCGCCAACTCTATTTTAAATGGAGTATGTGATATTTCATCTTTGCAAACATTACCTATCATAATACATTTAAGTTTGGAATCATATGTGTGGCTTAAGAGACTGTCTAACCAATTGCAGCTCCTTCAACAAGTGTCGGTACCTCCTGACCAACTTTATTACTGATTCACACAGAGGCCACTTTATTAGGTACACCTGTACACTTGTTAATACAAATAGACTCAATCGTTGTGACAGCAACTCAATGCATAAAGGCATGCAGACAAGTTGAAGAAGTTTAATCACTGTTCAGATCAAGTATCAGAATGGGGAAGGAATGTGATCTCAGTGACCTTGACCGTGGGATGATTGTTGGTGCTAGATGGGGTGGTTTGAGTATCTCAGAATCTGCTGATCTCCTGGGACTTTCACACACAAAAGTCTTTACAGTTTACAGAGAATGGTGCAAAAAATAAAACAATATCCAGTGAGCATCAGTTCTGTGGGTGAAAAGGCCATGTTAAATGAGAGAGGTCAGAGGAGAATGGCCAAACTGGTTCAAGCTGACAAGAAGGCAACCATAACTCGTGTAATCACATGTTACAACAGTGGTTTGCAAAAGAGCATCTCTGAATGCACAACATGTTGAACCTTAAGTGGATGGGCTACAGCAGCAGAAGACCACACTAGGTTTCACCATGTACCTAATAAAGTGGGCACTGAACCTACAATGCTACTTTCAAATTTATGCCCAATCTCATTACTGTTAAATCCCCTTTTACAGCCCTTTTAAACAGTCTTGAGATTTAGCACATCAAATTAAAAGCTATTCCCCTGCCTAGATGCAGGTGGAACTCAGCAGGTCAGGAAGCATATATGGAGAGGAATAAATAGTCAATGTTTTGGACTGAGTTTATGAGAACTACGTTTATGAAGAACTTTTGACAATTATCGTCGTGATGCCTCCTGACAATGGAATTTAGTGTTCTGTAATCGATCTCACATTTCTAATCTGCCACCAGGTATAAAAATCTCATCCTATTTCCATCAGATACATTGACCTGCTGTAATTAGACATTTGGATTTGGCAATCCACATACCATTTGTTTGTCATGTTGAAGTCAACACTGTGCTCTCAACCACACCTAACCTGCAAAAGGGTTTTCAAATGTATCCGCACAGGATTGACTGACTGGACTTTGCCCATCTATACTCAGGTCATTCTACAAATGCAGTAGAGAGCATCCTGACAATCTGCATCACTACATGGTACAGAAACTGCACTGCAGCCCACAGGAAAGGTCTACTGTAGGTGGGTAACACTGCCCAACGCATTACTGGCACCAGCCTCCTCACCATCAACGATATACAGTCGATACAGAAAGGTGCTGGAAAAGGGCCAGTGACATCATGAAGGATCCTACACACCCTGCTCGTGGACTGTTTGTCCCACTCCCATCAGGGAGGAGGCGACGTAGCATCCACACCAGGACCACCAGACTCAAAAAATAGTTACCTTCCCCAAGCAGTACAGCTGATAAACACCTCCACCCACTAACCCACCCCCAACCACCACTACATTTCCTTCCAGAGTCACCTTATGCACACGGTTGGATAACCTGTCCTGGGCCCAGCACAAAGAAGGGCAAAGACATAGGAAGTTCACTTTGTCACCGAACACTTAACAAACTTCAAGGTCCTGGTCTTCAACAACTTCCTGGTCAAAGTGTTTTCAGACATTACACATATAATACAATTTATGGGAATGAGAGTGATTTTCTTCCTTTCTCTTGTATGTGCATCTCTGCTTGGAAGTATCCTGACTGGTACGGTCGTTTGATTGTGCAGGAATGTAAGAAGCTGCAGAGTAATACATCACAGGCATATCACTCCCTGACTTTGGTGATATCTACAGTAAGTGCTGCCTCAAGAAGGCAGTATATCAAAGTTTATTATCGAAGTATATATATGTCATCCTATACAACCCTGAGATTAATTTTCTTGCAAGCATTCACAGTAAATAAGACGGCACAGTAGCGTAGTGGTGAGCAGAACACTTTACATTACCAGAGACACGGATTCAATTCCTGCTGCTGTCTGTACGGAGTTTGTGTGTTCTCCCAGTGACTGCATGGGTTTCCTTCGGGTGCCCTGCTTATCTCCCACTGTCCAAAGCCGTAACGGTTAGTAGGTTAGTTGGTCATTGTAAATTGTCCTGTAATTAAATTAGGGTTAAATTGGAGGTTGCTGGGTGGCACCACTCAAAGGGCTGAAGGACATATTCTGTGCTGTATCTCAATAAAGAAAATACAAGCAACACGATAGAAAACAATGTGTAAAAGATAAGAAAATTGTACAAATACAAAGGGAAAGACAATGATGATAATACATAAATAGGCAATAAATATTGAGAACATGAGATGTGGAGTCCTAAAAAGTGAATCCATTGGTTGTGTGTTAAGTGAAGTTGAGTTAAGCTATCCATCATCAAAGATTCCCACCATACAGGCCATGAAACCTTCTTGCTGCTGCCAATGGGCAAGAGGAACAGAAGCCTGAGGTCCCACATCACCAGGTTCAACAATAGCTGCTTCTCCTTAACCACTGAATTCTTCAATCAAGCCTAATCACAAACTCAATATAGCAATACTATAACCTTTTTGAGCACTTTACACAGTAATGAACATTTGTTCTAATCGTGTACTTTTTAGTAACTATTGATGTTTTTCTTGTGAATGGGTGGCGTGGCAGCATAGTGGTTAGTGTAAAGCTAAACAACGCCAGTGAATGGAAGATCGATATTCAATTCCAGCCACTGTCAGTAATGAGTTTATACAATCTCACCATGACTGTGTGGGTTTCCTCCGGATGCTCCAGCTTCTCCCCACATTCTGAAAGACGTATGGGTTAGGGTTACTAAGTTGTGGACATTCTATGTTGGCACCAGAAGCTGACCTTCACCAGCTCTGATCTTCTGGAGGAATGACTCATGGATCTCTGGTCTCTTCCTCCTGAGGTCAATAATCATCTCCTTGGTCTTGCTGAGAATGAGTAAGAGGTTGTTGTTGTGGCACCACTCAGCCAGATTTTCAATCTCCCTCCTATATGCTGATTTGTCATCATCTTTGACTTGGCCAATGACAGTGGTGCTATCAGCAAACTTGAATATGACATTGCAGTTGTGCTTAGCCGCACAGGCAGGAGTGTAAGGTGAGTAGAGCAGGGGGCTAAGGACACAGCCTTGTGGTGCACCTCTGCTGAAGGAGGTTGTGGAGGAGATGTTGCCAATCCGAACTGACTGGGGTCAGCAAGTCAGCATATCCAGGATCCCATTGCACAGGACGGGTATTGCTGGAAACATTGACCAACACATAATATGCTGGAGGAACTCAGCAGGACAGGCAGCATCTAAGGAGAGGAATAAAGAGCCAATGTTTCCACCTGATGGCATGAACATTGTTAGAGCACATATAACAAATAACTTCAGCACCAGCCACCAGTATTCAGATTCGAATATGAAGTGAAGATTAAATCTAAAATACAGCTCTGAACAATGGGTTGCTAAAACCATGAACAACAGTTAATTGGAAGACCAGACAATGCTGATTTAAATTCATTATTTGGGTGCAAAGGGGGAGTGTGAGGATGGTGTGTAGTTCAAAGGAATGTAACACTCGCTTCGCCTAGTGGCTTAATACCCTGGCCCGGCCAAACTTAAGAATCTCAATTGAGTGGATGCTGCGCGATGGGTCCCCGTTACAAATCAGTACCCTGAAATAACAAACAGTAAACAATATGTGATTAAATGATTAAGCTTTCTAACTCTTACTTTGACTATATGGTTAGTAGAGAAACAAAATATAAAGGAAAAAGGGCCCAAATCTTATTAAACAGTCTGTGCGCAAAGTTGGAGATCACTCATAGGCCGATCGGTACCCATTGACCTCCTCCAATCTTTGCTGCCCTTCAGACCCTCGCTCCGAGTCCATCCCGTCCGGCGGTCTACCAAACCTCTCCATTCGCATCTTCTCTCTTCATCTCTCTCTCTCTCTCTCCCTCTGGCAAAAGCCTCCAAAATCAACTGCTTCCAGAATCACAAGACAGGGCAACAAAATCCCAATTGGCGAACATGCATACCACAGTCCTGTTATCTCCAGCCATAACCCAAACATTGCTGCTACAGAGAAACTGTTACTTCAGCAGTGAACATTACAAAAGAAACCATTACATTATCAGAGAATCCTTACAGCGCGTTACAGGAAGAATAGTAACAGACGGACAGACAGACATACTTTATTGATCCAGAGGGAAATTGGGTTTCGTTACAGCCTCACCAACCAAGAATAATGAAGAAATATAGCAATATAAAACCCTAAATAATTAAATAATAATAAGTTAATCATGCCCAGTGGAAATAAGTCCAGGACCAGCCTATTGGCTCAGGGTGTCTGACACTCTGAGGGAGGAGTTGTAAAGTTTGATGGCCACAGGCAGGAATGACTTCCTATGATGCTCAGTGTTACATCTCGGTGGAATGAGTCTCTGGATGAATGTACTCCTGTGCCTAACCAATACATTATAGAGCGGATGGGAGTCATTGTCCAAGATGGCATGCAACTTGGACAGCATCCTCTTTTCAGACACCACCGTCAGGGAGTCCAGTTCCACCCCCACAACATCACTGGCCTTACAAATGAGATTATAATATGGAATTGTCCTGAATTGCCCTTTGATCTTTAGCATATAAAATACCACGTAGTGTTGGGACAAGCAGGCCTTTTCCCTCCACAAGTGGCCTCAATATGATGCCTGCTCTGACTTATCTTATTGAATAAAGAGACTGCTTCTCTGCAGTGACTTCGTTCACGCGACACAAGGTACGTTCCTTTATTTTGAGGTTGTCCCTTCTGGTCCTAGACTCCCCCTTCCCCCAGTTTTGTAAGTCAGTCTCTCCAATATAATACACGATGCCATCTCCTTCACCCGTACATGTATTGAAAGTATATCCATTTTTCTCCAAGGTAAAGCTATCATCCGCCTGGCCTGTAGGAGTCCAAAGTCAATTAAAGTTGACTGTTTTGGACTAACAGTAAAGTTCTTTGGATATATACCTAGTACACACATTTTTGCTTGTTACTCCAACAATCTCAGATATAGTCTGAACAACTGTTTTCCAGTATTTTTTAAATTTTGCACAGTCCCATACACAGTGAAACAGAGTACCCTTTTCTTCTAAACATTTAACACAAGTGTCAGGGGTCCAACGGTTCAGTTTGACCAGGGAAATGTAAGTTCTCATCAACCATTTATATTGTAATAGCTTCATTCTCATATTGATTGATTGTTTTTGGGCTTTTGAGCATACCATTTCCCACTCAGTTTCTTGTATGTCCTCTTGAACAACCAGTCTCCATGCCTCCAGCCTGTCAATGGTGGATTCCTTGTCATATGACATCAAAGCTGTAAAGTTGAATGTTGAAAAAATGTTGAATTTCCCCATGGGGATGAATAAAGTATCTATCTATCTATCTATCTATCTATCTAAATCTGACTCCTCCCCTTTAGGTTTAGAAGTGTAAGATTTTCAAGATGTGATAGTGGTGGTTCAGATATTAAATGTTTATATTTTGATAGTATGAAATGTCTCAGTTGCAAATATTTATAAAAAGTGACTGACGAAGGGTCTCGGCCCGAAACGTCGACAGTGCTTCTCCCTACAGATGCTTCCTGGCCTGCTGCATTCCACCAGCATTTTGTGTGTCTTTGCATTTATAAATGGGGTTTTATGACTGGTTTCAGTCTTTCTTCTTTGTTCAAAAACAGTATTGATGATTTTGAGTTGTTAATGTTATAACCAGAGAACTGCCCACACAATTCAATCTGTTGCATTAAGTTTGGAATACTGAAGGATAAATTTGTTAAAAAAAGAATCACGTCATCAGCATATGTTCCTGTTCTCCTAGCTGGATGCCCGACAGGCCTGTCTGCGTTCTTATTGCCATAGCCAGGCATTCTATGGCCAGTATAAACAACATCGGTGACAAAGGGCATCCCTGGCGAGTAGATCACTCCAAGATGACTGGTTTAGAAACTATACTATTTGTTAAGACACTGGCTATTGGATTTGTATATAAAATCTGAATCCATTTAATGAAGTTCTTTCCAAATCCAAATCTAGGCAATACATTAAATAAGTCTGGCCATTCGATTCTATCGAAGGCCTGCTGAGCATCCAGTGACAATACTGCTGTATCTTTAGTGTCAAATTTTTAATGAATTATATTAAGAACTCTTCTAATATCATGGAATCCTTGGTGATTTTGTACAAAACCATTCTGATCATTATGAACTAGTTGTGGGATATAAGGATCCAATCTTCTTGCTAAAGCTTTACAAAGTATCTTTGTGTCCGATCCAATTAGACTTATCGGTCTAAATGAAGAACATTCTGTAGGAGGTTTCCCTGGCTTCAAGATCAACATCATCATTGCCAGCCTTAAAGAGGGTGGGAGAGATCCTTTCTGATAAGATTCATCATACATATTTAAGAGAGGGACTAGTAATTTTTCTTTTCTCTTCTTTTTCAATATTTGTATTGATTTCTTTCAAAAAAGAATACAGAGTACAGGAGGATGTATATCATATATCAATTACAATATATGTGAATCACACTTATAGTCTCATTACCCCATATTCATGTAAATTAAATTGAATCATAATATTGAAAAGTAATAATTTTATTATACAAAAAAATCTAAACCCACTACCAAGAAAAGCTGTTTGGTAAAGAAAGAAAAAGGAAAAAAAATCCTTATCATATAGTAAAATATATTATTAGCCAACATCTGTACTTGATAACAAATCAAAGATTTTGAAAGTAATTCAAAAAAGGTCCCCACAATGTTAGAAAGTCTTGTCTTGATTCAGAAATTGAAGAACAAAGAAGAAATTGAAGAAATTGAAGAAGAAGAATTCTTCTCTGAATTTAAGCATGACATAACATCACTTATCCATTGAGTATGAGTAGGCAGAGTGGCATCCTTCCACCTAAGCAACAGTGGCCTCCTGGCTATATGAGAAATAAAAGCCAGAATGTGCAAGTCCGGTGTTTCCAAGATAATATCTTTTCCTCCAACAATACTGAATAAGGCAGTCAAAGAGTTTGGTTTAAAATTTACTTTAAAAAGTACAGAAAAAGTTTGAAATACTTCCTTCCAGTATTTTTCAAGACTTGGACATGTCCAGAACATATGAATTAATGAAGCCTCTCCATTGTTACATTTGTCACAATAGGGAGATATATCTGAATAAAAATGAGACAGCTTATCTTTAGTCATGTGGGCCCTATGGACCACTTTAAATTGTAGGAGGGAGTGACGGGCACACAACGATGAGGTAGTAACCAATTTAAAAATTTCATTCCAAGTTTCCTCAGAAACTGAAGTCTGTAAATCATGTTCCCAGAGATTTTTAATTTTGTCTAAAGGAACGTTTCTCATTCCCAACAACATACTGTGAATATTAGATTTTGATCTATTATGAAAAGGTTTCAAATTAAAAATTACATCTAACAAATTCTTATCAGGACTTTTAGGAAATGTATGTAATTGAGACCGCAGAAAGTCTCTAATTTGTAAATATCGAAAAAAGTGGGTTTTTGTTAAGTTATATTTAGTTGACAACTGCTCAAATGAAAAGAGACTTCCTCCAACAAATAAATCCTGGAAGCTTTTAATACCCAGTCTATCTCAATCTTTAAAAATTACGTCAGTCATAGAAGGTTTAAAAAAAGTTAGAAAAAATTGGATTTGAAAGAGAAAATCTCAATAAACCAAAATATTTTATAAATTGTACCCAAATCCTCAAAGTATGCTTAACTACAAAACTATCAGTTAGTTTACTTAAAAATAAAGGAACTGAGGATCCGAGAAGAGATGATAGAAAATTTATTAACTTCTAAAGAAACCCAAACTGGACAGACCTCTCAGTTAGTAATTTTTCTTGAAATGTTTTGTAGAATTCAATTGGTAGGCTGTCAAGCCCTGGGGCTTTACCACTGTTAATATTTTGGATAGCCTGTGATAACTCTTCAGTTGTTAAACCTCTATCTAACTCCTTTTTTGCATCTTCTGTCAGTGTCTGGAGTTGAAACTGATCAAGAAATATGTCCCGTTCTTCTGAGGCTTGGGGGCATTCTGATCTATATAAATGTTCATAAAATTCTCTAAAACTGTTATTAATTTCCAATGGGTCTACTGTTAGTCTTCCTGAAGAGGTTATTATACTGTTCATCGCTCTATCAGACTGTATTTTTTTAATTCTCCATGCCAACAGTTTCCCAGCTTTTTCTACTTGATCGTAATAAGATTGCTTCAGCCACATTAAACTTTATGCAGCTTTATCAGCAGATAATTTATCATATTTGGCTCTCAAAAGTAGCAGATCTCTTTATTTTGTTGGATCAACCCTTTTATTTAGTTCTATCTCTAAAGATTTAATTTGTTTTTCTGAAATTTCCATCTCCATTTTTTGTTGTTTGGACTTGGAGCTTGTATAACTGATGCTTTCTCCTCTAATATATGCCTTGACCGCCTCCCATCTCGTGCTGGCACTAGTTTGATCTGTATTTAACTCAAAATAACTATCTATCTTAGTTCCAACAAATTTAACAAAGTCTGGGTTTTGTAGCCATCTCACCTGAAATCACCAGTTAGGGGGACTGTGAATAAATTTCTCTATGTGAATACTTAATGAAATAATGGCATGGTCACTTATTACTATGGTGTCATACCAGCAACTTTTAGCCTTTGATAAGAGCTCTCTTGAGACAAGAAAATAATCAAAACGAGAATGAGATTTACATATACTTGAATGGCAAGAGTATTCTATTTTGCCAGGATTTTGTTCTCTCCATACTGTCAAGATGAAGCCAAACTCAGGTTGGAGGAACACCACCTTATATACCGGCTGGGTAGCCTCCAACCTGATGGCATGAACATTGACTTCTTTAACTTCCGTTAATGCCCCTCCTCCCCTTCTTACCCAATCCCTTATTTATTTATTTGTTTGTTTGTTTGTTTATTTTTTCCCTTTTTTTTCTTTTTTCTCTCTCTGTCCCTCTCGCAATCACTCCATGCCTGCTCTCCATCTCCCTCTGGTGCTCCCCTCCCCCTTCTTTCTCCCGAGGCCTCCCATCCCATGATCCTTTCCCTTATCCAGCTCTGTATCCCTTTTGCCAATCAATTTTCCAGCTCTTAGCTTCATCCTTCCCCTCCTGTCTTCCCGTATCATTTCGGATCTCCCCCTCCCCCTCCCACTTTCAAATCTGTTACTATCTCTTCTTTCAGTTAGTCGTGACGAAGGGTCTCGGTCTGAAACGTCAACTGTACTTCTTCCTATAGATGCTGCCTGGCCTGATGTGTTCCACCAGCATTTTGTGTGTGTTGCTTGAATTTCCAGCATCTGCAGATTTCCTTGTGTTTGTGTTTATATCCACAATGTATTGTTTTAGTAATTTTCTGGTTTCTGCCTTACAGGTATCACAGCCTGTAGAGTGATCCATTACTGGGTTTAAAGTACAATTAAAGTCTCCTCCAATCATGTAAGAACCTCGTAGAGTGGACAAAGTAAGGAAGAAATATTCAAAAAATTTAGGATTGTCCTCATTTGGGCCATATATACTGACTAGGTTTAATGTGAAAGAGAGGATATTACCTTGCACAATAACATACCTTCTGGCTGAGTCTTGGATTGTTTTCATAATTTGAAATGCTATTGTTCTATGAAAAAAAGAATAAGTACACTCTAGCATAGTTGTTGTATGTTGCATATATTACTTGGCCAGGCCATCTATTCCGTACCAGTTTAATATCTGAAGCTGTCAGATGGGTTTCTTGAAGAAAAATTATTTTGGACTTAAGCTGTTTGATCCTATTTGTAACCTGTTTCAGTTTGGTTAACTTCTTTAGTCCCCGAACACTCCAGCTCGTGACTTTTAGATTAAAGATATTCTGAGTGCTCGTCTATTCCATATGTAGTACATGTCAATTATACCAGGAAAAGGAGTAAGAAATATTACTGCTGTGTTGGGTGCATGACATACATATAGAAAAACAAAAAAACACATACACATTTACACATACAGACATTTGAACTCTTGAATTCCCCTCCCTTATTCAAAACAAAGAAGTGTAGAGCTTGTGCTGATCCGCTCTGTGGAGGAGCAGCTGAACGATGTGAACCTAACTCCACAGTGGTGTCCATCAACCACGCACCTTATTCTGTGCTCAACCCATTTAGCGTAGAAATGAAGTCCAAGTAGCCGCTGAACTGTATGCCAGTATTGTCTATCATAAATGTTCATTCAGGTCATGGAGTCCCATTTCGATAGAATTAAGGTTTCAACAAACAAAAATATTGTAAACAATAAAAATAGGCAAAATAATAAAGCTATTCTGGTGGTATAAACAACCTCTTAAATACAGTATCTTTTCAAGAATAGAATAATAGAGGCTAAAGTGACAATTCTAGTAAAAGGAAAATAAAGGAAGATAGAAAAGAAGAGCTGTCTTCTGGGACTCAGTGTAGGCTGTTACGCAGTCAGTATCAGCTGATTCTCATGGGTATGGAAGGAAACAAATCCCACTACTGCCTTAATCAGACCCCTCAGGCGTGTCCTTGATGGAAATCTTCCGCCTCTTTGGTGATGAAAACAGGCGTATTTTCCCATTGTTGAGGACTCTCATCCTGCATGGATTATGTTGAATTCCGCAGAAAGTTCCTTTTTCAACAAACACTCTTCTGACCGTGTTAAACTCGTTTCGCTGTCGCATGGTCTCAGCTGAGAGATCCTGAGCGAAGAAAAGCTTGTTTTCCTCACACGTAATATTACGTTGTTTAATGGTGCGGAAAACAAACTCCCGATCTTGAAATTTCAGAAACCGAATGAGAACCGCTCTGTTCTGGTTTGGTTTCGACGGTGCTAGAGTTTGGTGAAGGATGAAGGATCTGTCGGTGTCTAGCTCCAGCCAGCGCAGTAGCATGTTTTGTATGAATTCCAGCAGTGGTCGGTTTCCTTTAGCACCCTCCCAGAGGCTGAACAACCGCAAGCTTTCCCTTCGACTCTGATTCTCCAGGTCCTCAGTCTTGGATTCCAGGTAGGTGACTTATTTCATGGCATTGGTTAGTTCAGCCTTGTTCTTTTCCACGTGCTCCTCTGCCGCCATTATTCGGTTTTCAGCCTCTTCCATCCGTGCGGTATTAGAAGCAATATTTCGCTTCACCTCCAACATATTGCTTTCCAAGGCAACAACAGAGCTGGCCATCTTACCTAGGCGGTCATCTATACTGTCCAGTTTGGATCCAAACTCAGAGCAAAGTAACTTAAATTCATCTAGCACCGCCGTTAGCTCTGCCATGTTGCTAGAAACTTCCTCGTCTTGCTTCGTCAATGAAGTGTTGACTTCCAATTTTTTGGAGCCGCGTTTTCGGGTGAAGGTATCACAGTCATTGATTGTAGTCATTTTTGACATAGTCCGAGTTCAGCTGGTATTGTTAATTTCGGGTTTTAAAGTTGTTTAGTGCAAAGTTGTACGGAGCCTCCACATTAAGCTGCCATCTTGGTTTGTGCTCCATAGTGCCCCCCAACCTCAATTAATAATTTAATTAACACAGAACATATAAAATACTGACATTTATGTTCTGTACTTCGATAATATATTTACTTTGAACTTCAAACTTTATTGTCTGTCTGCACTGCTTTTTCTCTGTAGCTGTTACACTTTATTCTGCATTCTGTTATTGTTTTACCTTGTTCTACCTCGATGCACTGTGTAATGATCTGATCTGTATGAACAGTGTGCAAGACAAGCTTTTCACTGTATCTTGGTATATAGAATCATAGAATAGTACAGCGCAGAAACAGGCCCTTTGGCCCATCTAGCCCATGCCAAAGCATTTAAACTGCTTAGTCCCATTGACCTCTACCCAGACCATAGCCCTCCATACTCCTACCACCCATGTACCTTAAATGTTGAAGTACACCACTTGTGCTGGCAGCTTGTTCCACACTCTCATGACCCTCTGAGTGAAGAAGTTTCCCCTCATGTTCCCCTTAAACTTTTCACCTTACACCTTTAACCTATGACCTCTGGTTGTAGACCCACCCAAACTCAGTGGAAAAAGCCTGCTTGCATTTATCTTATCTGTACCCTCATAATTTTGTGTACCTCCATCAAATATCCTCTCAGTCTCCTATGTTCTAAAGTCCTAACCTGTTCCATCTTTCTTCATAACTCAGGTCCTCCAGACCCAGCAACATCCTTGTGAATTTTCTCTGTACTCTTTCAATCTTATTTACATCTTTCCTGTAGGCAGTTGAGGAAAACTGCACGCAATACTCCAAATTAAGCTTCACCAATGTCTTAGACAACTTCAACATAACATCCCATCTCCTGTACTCAATACTTTAACTTATGAAGACCAAAGTGCCAAAAGCTTTCTTTACGACCCCATCCACAGATGACAATAATAAACCAATTCCAATTCCAGGAGGATGAGCGGTGACTTGATAGGAATGTATAAGCTGATAAGAGTCATAGATATTGCGTACAGGCAGAGACTTTTCCCCAAGGTGGAAATGGCTAATATGCGAGGGTATAATTTTAAGATAGTTGGAGAAAAGTATAGGGACGATGTCACAGCTTGTTTTTTTTTAACTCAGAGAATGAAGGGTATGTGGAATATCCTGCCGTGTGTGGTGATACATTAAGAAACTTTTAAAGAGGCATATAAATGACTTGAGTTATAAGGAAAGGTTGAATAGGTTAAGACTTTGTTCCCTGGAGTGTAGGAGAATGAGGGGAGATTTGATAGAGATATACAAAATTATGAGGGGTACAGATAGGGTACCTCCAACAGGTGCACAACATGGTTGTGGTTTGGAGGTGTGTGTCACACACGGAGAGCTACATTGGCTGGAGTCAGGGCTTTATTCTTTGGCTCTTGTTAGGTTCACCCACGATAAACTGTTCAAAGGGGAGAGGCCAGACCAAGAGTGGTCCACTGGTCCTCCAGGTTCAGGAGTTTGGCTCAGGGCTAACATCACTTACTGCTACCAAATTGTTACAGAAATAGCAACGAAGAATCCTTCTACAACTGAGCTCAGTGGTATTCCTGACAGCAGTGAAGACTGAAAGGAAGCTACTGGCATGATGAAGGAAGCCCTGAACACCAGCAGAGATGGAGGATCTTCCCCGTTGACCTAAACACCAGTGGTGTGACAGGCAGCAACACATAGACAGAGTAAACGCACGCAGGCCTTTTTCACTGAGGTTGGGTGAGATAAGAACTAGAGGTCATGGGTTAAGAGTGAAAGGTGAAACATTTAAGGGGAACCTGAGGGGAAAGTCTTCACTCAGAGGGTGGAGGATGAAGGCTTGATTTCAACATTTAAGGGAAGTTTGGTTAAGTACGTAGATGGCAGGGGTATGGAGGGCTATGATCCTGGGGCAGGTCAATGGAACTAGGCAGAATAACAGTAGTTTACTCAGATTAGGTGTGCTGAAGGGCCTGGTTTTGTTACATAATGCTCCTTCTATCATTTTGTGAAAGAAGAATGGAGGTTATGAGGGAGGGAAGGATAAATTGATCTTAATGTAGGTTAAAAATTTGTTACTTCATTGTATGCTGTACAACCTGTACTGCACAACCTGTACTGCACTGGACTGTTCTATGTCCTCGACTAAAGTCAACTTTTTTTCATAAAAATTTGTTTTTCTTGTAAATGCTGCTAATAAGATGCTATGGGTCTGTGGTGCTGCTGTAAGTTAATTTTTCATTGAACCTTTATTGTTACATACATGTACAATAAACTTGACTTTGCCATTCTCAAAGTTCACTGTAAATTTATTATCAAAATACACACCACCATATACTACCATGATGTTCGTTTACTTATGGGCATACTCAATAAACCCAAAATAGAATAACCATAATAGAATCATTGAAAGATCACACCAACTTGGACGTTCATCCAATGTGCAAAAAACCTGTGCAAATATAAAAAGGAAGAATAACTAACTAGATAGATAGATAGATAGATGGATATTGAGAGCATGAGATAAAGAGTCCTTGAAAGTGAATCCATAGGTTGTGGGAACATTTGAGTAATGGGGCAAGTGAAGTTATCCCCGTTGGTTCAAGAGCTTGATGGCTGAACAGTGATAACTGTTCCTGAACCTCGTGGTCTGAGTTCGGAGGTACCTTCTTCCTGATGGCAACGTCGCAAGCATATCCTGGGTGTTGGGGTCCCTGACGATGGATGCTGCTTTCCTCTGACAGTGTTTCTTGTTCATGAGCTCAGTGGTGGGGAGGCCTTACCCTGATGGACTGGCTGTATCCACTACTTTGTAGTAGGGTTTTCTGATCATGGACATTGGTTTCCACTACATGTCTATAGAGGTTGTTGAAAGTTTTAGATGTCATGCTGACTTTTCACAAACCCCTAAGGAAGTAGAGGTGCTGCTGTGCTTTCTTCATAATTGCACTTACATGCTGAGCCCAAGACAGATCCTTTGAAATGATAACACTGAAGAATTTAAAGTTGCTGACCCTCTTAACCTCAAATGAGGACTGGTTGGTATCTATGCCTCTGATTTCTGCCTCCTGAAGTCAATAATCATCTCCTTGGTCTTGCTGACATTGAGTAAGAGGTCATTGTTGTGGTAGTACTTGGCCAGATTTTCTGTCTTCCTCCCATGTGCTGATTCATCACTACCTTTGATTTGGCTTACAACAGTGGTATTGTCAGCAAACTTGAATATGGCATGGGAACTGTGCTTAGCCACGAAGTCAGAAGAATAAAGCAAAGGTGCCAATGCTTTTCTTTTGCTAGTGGGAGGAGGGGGGATCATTGCTTGCTGCCACTTATGCGTGGAAGGAAGGGGAACTGGGGGAAACTTCGGGGTTCTAACTAGGTGACATCCAACTCAACGTTCCTAATGGTCTCCAACCCAACACAGCAAGGAATAGGTATAATTTTATTATTGTCACATGTACCAAGGTACAGTACAGTGAAAAGCTTGTTCATACAGATCAAAGCATTACACATTGAGATAGAATCAGAATGCAGAATAGAGTATAACAGCTAGACAAACATGATGTTGGAACGGAAGAAATGCACTGAACAAAATGCCAGTTACACTCGTCAGAAAGCACCTTTATAACGACCTTTCATTGGAACTTGAAGTGAACAGAGAGAAGCAATGGCATCGTGCTGTACCCAGAGTGCTCGGCGCTGTGGAAAGTCTTGCATTGATGGAGCGAAAGCCGGACGCGCATGCGTATGATCCGCCGTCCTCTGGACACGGTTGGAAGTGGAGGGGCGGACTGAGCGGCTGTTCGCCGGCTTTTCCTGCGCTGTAGCCGGGTGAGTCAGGCTGCTGTGGCCCTGAGCCACCGGTCAAGCCGGGGCCCTATGGTTCCCGATAGTTTTATTTCCCATAGGGGTGCGTGAGGTAGCGGAGAGGCGTCAGTGCCCGGCCGACATCGGCCTGAACCCCTTTACAGAGCCGCCATTTTAACCGCCTCCACCCCCTCAAAACCCCCGCACTCCTCCTCCGTTCCTACCTGCAAACTTCATTCACTCTGTCCCTCCCTTCAAAGCTCCGACCCTCTTCGCTCTCCGTCCCTGCCTTTAAACTCCCTCCATCCCTCCTTCGCTCCACCCCTTCAACACCCCTCCCTCCCCCTCACACCCTCTGTCTCCCTCCCATTCACACTGTCTCCTCCTCCTCACGGCTCCTTGCTCTCCTCCCCGTTACCGCGTGCGCCCCCCGGCCCTCACCTCCCTCCAGCCCCTCGTCCGCCCTCGCCCCTCTCCTCCTCCGCCTCTCGCCCCCCACCCCTAGCCCCTTGTCCCCCACTCCAGCCCCTCGTCTCCCCCTCCTCCAGCCCCTTTCTGAGAGGCTGGAATTTCTGACCACCTGGACCTGCCTACCATGTTAGATCCGTGTAGTCAACATGCATAGCCCTGCTTAACGAGTAGTAGAAGCATGCTTGAATTGGGTTTCAAAGAGGAAGGTGTTGGATGTTTGAATGGAAAGATGGGAATGAGCAGCTGCATGTGATAAGCAATCAACAGTGGAGTTTGCATCCCGGAGTCACAGAACATTACAGCACAGAAACAGGCCCTTTAGCCCTTCTAGCCCCTGCCAAACAATTCATCTGACTTTGACCTACACCCAGATAGTAGTCCGCCATACCCCTCCCATCCATGTGCCTATCCAAATTTCTCTTCGGTGTTGAAATTGAACCCACTTCTGCTGGCAGTTCGTTCCACACTCTCACCACCCTCTGAGAGAAGGAGTTCCCCATCAGGTTTCAACTGTCACTCTTAATCTATGACATCTAGCTCGAGTCCCACCCAACCTCATTGAAAATTACAAATTTACATTTACCCTATCTATACCCATCATAATTTTATATACCTCCATCAAATCTCCCCTTATTTTTCTTTGATCTAGGGAATAAAGTCTTAAGTATTCTAGGGAATAAAGTTCAACCTTTCCCTATAACTCAAATACTGGCAACATTCTTGAAAATTTTCTTTGCACTCTTTCTTTCAATCTTCTTTGCATCTTTCCTGTAGGTAGGTGACCAAAACTGCACACAATACTCCAAATTAGGCCTCACCAACGGCTTATAAAACTTCAACATAACATCCCAATTCCAGTACTCGATACTTTGATTTATGAAGGCCAATGTGCCAAAAGCTTTCTTTACTGCCCTATCTACCTGTAACACTACCTTCAAGGAATTATGGATCTGAATATTTCTCTTACAGTAACTACATTACATAGTTGTTTGATTCATGATTATTCCGTGGAATTGAAAGTGTAGCCCATATAACTTTTAAATGCTATGTAGCCACATGCTAGGCAATAATTGTGATGTACTTTTAGGAGGTGCCAATGGAAGACGCACAGCAACTAGATTCTTCGGCTCTTCAGGCGACTGAGGTGCCCAAAAACGAGATCATGTCAAATGTTTCCAAAGGGTCAGAACGTCGGCAACGTTCCCGGAACGGACAGAAGCTCTTCATTTGCTCTGAGTGTGGCAAGAGCTTTAACAAGTATTCACACCTCAAATTGCATCTGCTGGTACATACAGGGGAGAAGCCCTTCAAATGCAGTGTCTGCGAGAAGGATTTTAATCACCCATCCAGCCTCCGGAAACACGAGATCACGCACACAGGAGAGAAGCCATTCAAATGCTCTGACTGTGAAAAGAGTTTCAACGACTCATCAAATCTGTCCCGTCACAAACGCATTCACAGTGGCGAGAAGCCATTCAAATGCAACATGTGTGAGAAAGAGTTCACTTACTCTCACCATCTATTATCACACCAGCGCACGCACACAGGAGAGAAGCCATATCAGTGCCTGACATGCAAGAAAGAGTTCAGCCAGTCCTCCTCATTAATGATGCACCAGCGGACACACACCGACAAGAGGCCATATAAATGTGCTGCCTGTGGGAAGAAGTTCCAGTTGTCACGCCATCTGATGAGTCATCATTGCACACATGCAGTAGAAAGCCCACTGGAATACAAGAAAGAATTCAAGAGGGATTCTATTTTGGGAAGACCTAAGAGGCTAATTACACCAGAGCTGCTATCTAAATGTACCTTTTGTAGCAAGACGTTCCATCTGTCGCACAACCTGAAACATTTGCATGGTGGTGAGAAGCCATATCAGTGCTCCGCGTGCCGGCTCAAGTTTAGCCAATGCTCGGCTCGGATGGTGAAATATCAGCACGGAGGGGAGAGACCATATTTGTGTTCCATCTGTGATAGAGGTTTCAAGGGCCCGAGCACACTGACGCACCCCATTATTACAGGCAGCAGCTCTCATCACTGCATTGGCTGTGGAAAGAGCTTCAAGAACTCATCCCCTCATCTACAGCATCAGGCTGTGCACGTGGAAGAGAGGCCATACAGACTTGCTGGATACAGGAAGAGCTTCAAGCATGCGTATAAAGGGTGCACACAGTTTATCGAGCCATCAGAACATTCACATAAAAAGGACAAAATCCAAATGTATGAGATGCAGGAAAGCCTTTAGAGACTCTATCAAACTGTTACTTCACCAGCATATCATATACTTGAGATCTTGTTATCCACTTCTCCCTGCACTTTCCCAAACCAGTTTTTTTTAAAGAGGTACAGCACAGTAATAGGTCCTTCTGGGCCAACAAACCCAAGGCACCCATTTACACCCATGTGACCAATTAACCTAATAACTGGAATGCCTTTGGAAGGTGGGAGGAAAGCAGAGTGCCTGGGGGAGACCGACATGACTGTGGAGGGTGTCAGAGCTGGGTGGCTGGTGCTGTAATAGCATTACACTGACCACTACGCTACCATGCCACCCAAAAAAGAAAGGCAAAAATGAGATTCTGCAGATGCAGGAAATCCAGGGCAACGCATAAAAAATGCTGGGGGATCTCATCATCCTGATGAAGGGTCTCGGCCCAAAATGTCATTTTCATAGATGTTGCCTAACCTGCTGAGTTCCACCAGCACTGTGTGTGTGTTACCCCAAAAAAAGAAAAGTTCAGTTATGGTCAAAATCATCTGGATGAGACATTGGATCCCAACAGTTTCACATATCCTGCCATAAGATGACACAGGAATTGCAATCTGCTTTTTCGGATAAGGTTTTGACCTATTGAAAATATGGGTTAAGACATTTTGAGTAAGCTAAGCATGTGTTCATTTCAGTGTAGTCAATTTCCTGGGCACTTGCTTACAAAAAACTTGGACTGGTTCTCACATTGACTCTCCCTTGGTTTGTTAGCTTTCTGTAACTTTTTTGGTGCAGAGTACTCCATATTGACCCATGCCTGGGACTTTCATGGGTCTCATGTCATTACTGTAAGGCAGTGTTTCCCAAAGTAGGTGAGATCGTGCCCCCAACCCCAGCACCACAGGGCATTGGAGGGGGCTTGGTAGCAAGGGGGCAGCAGAGGGATTACAGCCTTAATATTAAAAAAAACTTAGCAGTTTTTAATCCTCAGTGTCTCATAATTAATTATAATGATCATGTAATCACCACATTTCTTGCTAACCCACCATTCTCTTAAGAGTGGTGAATTTGTGGAATTCGGTGCCACAGGCAGCTGTAGAGGCCAAGTCTTTATTTATTTAAGACAGGGTGATGGATTCTCAATTAGACAGGTCATGAAGGGATACAGGGGTAAGGCAAGAGGTTGGGGCTGAGGGGGAAAATGGATCAGCTATTGTGAAATAGCAGAGCAGAGTCAATAGGCCAAATGGCCTAATTCTGCTTTTATATCTTAAGGTCTTATGTTATAGGACACCAGTATCTAATAATGGCCTATAGTTTTTGTGCTTAGGTCTACGGGCTGCCAAGCATTCAACAAATGATGTATCTTCACCAGATCTGCCTTTTTATCATTCTAGAGACTCAGAATCAGGTTTAATGTCACTGGCAAACCCCGTGAAGTATGTTGTTTTGCAGCAGCAATGCATTGCAATACATAAAAAACCTATAAATTACAATAAGTATATATATATATTTAAATTATATATGTAGTGCAAAAAGGGAGGGAAAATAGCCAGGTAGTGTTCATGGTTCATTCCATTCAGAAATTTGATGGTGGAGGGGAAGAAGCTGTCCCTGAAATGTTGAGTGTGTGTCTTCAGGCTCCTGTACCACCTCCTCGATGGTACCAATGAGAAGAGGGCATATCCTGGGTGATGGAGTCCTAAATGATGGATGCCATTTTTCTGAAGTATCACCTTTTGAAGGTGTTTTCAATGCTGGGGAGGATAGTGCTCATGATGGAGCTGGCTGACCGAGTTTACAACTTCCTGCAGGTTTTTCTGATCCTGTACAGTGGCCCCCTCCATACCAGACCTTAGAACACTCTCATGACTTTCATTTCATTGCTTAAGATATAGGACTCCAGTATCTAAAATGAAGGCCTATAGTTTTCGAGCTTGGGTCTGTGGGCTGCCAAGCGTTCAATAAATGATGCATCTTCACCAGATCTGCCCATTAAGACAGATGACTCCATGAGCAGATGGTGATTCTTTTGCTAGAACTTTGGATCAAGAACTGGGATTACCAGGTGGTCATCTTCTTAAGCCCATTACCCCTATTGGGGCTTAGGCCACTGACAGCAGCTGTCGAATATCTCTATCCTGGGCCAGTCTTTCTTGTCTCCGGGTGTAGCCATCTCTCAGATCCTTCCTCTGCCAGAGGTGAGGTCTTTGGAGCTTCTGTTGGTGTTCCTGGAGCACTGGGTATTTACAGGATGTGGTTGCTAGCCCCATACCCAACTGTCTTGCAGCTGAGGTTCAGACTGTCCAAGGCAGAGTTATTACCAGGTTGTGCTCTCTTTTCATTTCTGCTAAGCCATGATAGGGTTGCTGGACATCCACCCTGAATGGCTCCAAGTTAGGGCCAATGCTTGATCATTTTGTTACTGCTGAACAGGTATTTATACGGCAATTCAGCTCCTTCCCAAGTCTGCCCAAGTCATTTTCTTCAAACGATTGTTTTACTTTTCAGGGAATATTGTTGAAATATGCAGGAAAGAACTCGGAGAAATAATGAAAAACATTGGTGTTGGCAGCAGTGGTATTTTACTACTGGTGCCAACGTGCAGTAGGAAAAATTCAGGAGCTGCATTTAAAAAAAATTATTTTGCTTTGTATGATGTGTGGTAAATCTAAGTCATTATCATGAACCGTAGGTGGTTTCTTTTTTTTGTTTTATGCAATTCAGTGTTTAGAAAGGAAGACTTGAATTCTGCTCTATGGTAGGAATGCTACACACAAGCACAGACATAGATGCACACCACAGGCACACACAGAATCCTGAAATCCTTTCAAAGTAAATATATGTCACCATAAACAACCCTGAGATTCATTTTCTTGTGGGCATTCACAGTAAATACAAAGAAACACAATAGAATCAATGAAAAAACTACATACAAAGATGGTCATGCCACCCATGTGCATATGAAGACAAACTGTACAATTGCAAAAAAAAATGCTAATAAATAATATATGGAAAACATGAGTTCTTGAGTCCTTGAAAGTGACTCTGTAGGTTATGGGATCAGTTCAGAGTTGAGGTGAGTGAAGTTATCCATGCTGATTCAAAATCTTGACGGCTGTGGGGTAATAACTGTTCCTGAACCTGCTGGTGTGAGACCTAAGGGAATACTGTTGAGAATTAGACATTTCCATTCATTTTAGTGAAAGGAGCAATGAAAATATTTAACCAATGTGATCTAACTGTATTGATTCCTTTAATGTGTCTATTTTGGGGGAATTTACTTCTTTATAGTCACATAGATGAATCAGACAACAAAGTGTAACAGTGAACCCTTAATCTGGCTGTCTGTCAACTTTACATCTGCATGCATGGGCTAAAAGGAAACTGCTCGTCATGGTATCTTCAAATGCACAAACACCAGAACACCTCAGATTATGTCCCTGAACATAGAACCACAAGTATACTAGGAGCATGCTTAGTGTGTCCTTTGACAGAGCAGCTATGTTTAGTTTTGAGTGCAAACTTTATCTCTAACTTGACAATTTCCTCATCCATAAAACACCTATCCCTTGAAAGTGATGTTATGGATAAATAGGGTCATAAAGGAGCTTTAGGCACATTGGCCTTTTACAGGGTTACATTGAGTGTTCTGCGCAGTTCTGGTCACCTACCTACAGGAAAGATATCAATAAGGTTGAAAGAGTGCAGAGAAAATTCAAATTGAGTATAGGAGTAAAGAAGTCCTTCTGCAGCTGTACAGGGCCCTGGTGAGACCCCGCCTGGAGTATTGTGTGCAGTTTTGCTCTCCAAATTTGAGGAGGGACATTCTTGCTATTGAGGGAGTGCAGCGTAGGTTCACAAGGTTAACTCCCGGAATGGCGGGACTGTCATATGTTGAATGATTGGAGTGACTGGGCTTGTATACACTGGAATTTAGAAGAATGAGAGGGGATCTGATTGAAACATATAAGATTATTAAGGGATTGGACACGTTGGAGGCAGGAAGCATGTTCCCGCTGATGGGTGAGTTCAGAACTAGAGGCCACAGTTTAAGAATAAGGGGTAGGCCATTTAGAACAGAGATGCGGAAAAACCTTTTCACCCAGAGAGTGGTGGATATGTGGAATGCTCTGCCCCAGAAGGCAGTGGAGGCCAAGTCTCTGATGCATTCAAGAGAGAGTTGGATAGAGCTCTTATAGATAGTGGGGTCAAGGGATATGGGGAGAGGGCAGGAACAGGGTACTGATTGTGTATGATCAGCCATGATCACAGTGAATGGTGGTGCTGGCTAGAAGGGTCGAATGGCCTACTCCTGCACCTACTGTCTATTGTCTATTAAAATTTACAAGGGTGTTTCTGAGACTTGCGGACTCAAGTTATAGGGAAAGGCTAATGAAGTTAGGATTTTATTCTCTGGAGCATAGGAAAATGAGGGGGTATTTGATAGAGGTATACAAATTTATGATAGGTGTAGATAGGGTAACTAAACAGGATTTTTCCACTGAGGTTGGGTGAGACTAGAACTAGATGTTATAGGTTAAGGGTAAAAGGTGACATATTTCAAAGGAGGAACCTGAGGGGGAACTATTTCACTCGGATGCTGGTGCAAGTGTGGAACAAGCTGCCAGCAGAAGTGGTGAATACGGATTCAATTGCAACTTTTAAGAAAAGTTTGGATAGGTACAAGGATGGGAGGAATATGGTCCAGGTGCAGGTTGATGGGACAAGGCAGGATAATAGTTCAGCATGGCCTAGTTGGGCTGAAGGGCCTGATTCTGTGTTGTAGTGTTCTATGGCTATTTCATTTTTAACTACATTTATGGAACCAGGATCTACCTTTTCAAATAGCATATTCTAGACCTTGGCACCAATTTCTTTTAAAGGAAAGTTATCTGTCCATCTCTGGATTGTCTGTCAAATTGTTACTATTTTATGACTGACTCACTTGGTAGAGTGAGTTTTTCTTCAATTCTCGTAAGACCCTTCCTCAGATAAATAGTAATGTCGGGTATCTCTTTAGACCCTTTGAGTTTTGGACTTTGTATGTTATCTGTAATGTTATGCCTGTAGTATCCCAACTGAGACCAATATACAGTAGTAACTTTTGAAATTGGTTCATTGTTGTCACATGCACAGAAATACATTGCAAAGCTTGTCTTGCATACTGTTCATTCAGATCAACTCATTACACAGTGCACTGAGATAGAACAAGGTGAAACAGAATGAAGTGTAACAACTACAGAATAAAGTGCAATGTAGGTAGATGATGAGATGCAAAGTTATATTGAGGTAGCTTGTCTTATACTAGGGCACCAGTCAATTGTGTTAAATTAGTGGGGTAGAAGCTGTCTTTGAGGCTGGATTAAAAAGTTTTAGAGATTAGATTAGTAAGTTATAAAGTAGTTCTGTTTTCTATTTATTGTTTTATTAAGTAAACCCAGGTAAACAACTACTGTTTTGACTACTGTAGCAGTTTGCCTTAAGAATGTGTATTTATTTGCTGATTACACATTTCATAGAAAACCTACAGAACAATACAGGCCCTTTGGCCCACAATACTGTGCCAAATATGTACTCTAGAAATTACCTACCCACAGCCCTCTATTTTTCTAAGCTCCATGTACCTATCCAGGAGCCTCGTAAAAGATAGGTACTAATTTTAAATAATTTACAATGAACTTCATCTGCCATGCTGTGTGTATTTTTAAAAAACTAGCTTGCATCTGTTCTCACCACAGTATACTACTTTGCGAAGTTATTTTATTTAGAGGTACAGTGCGGAATAGACCCTTCCAGCGGCATTGCCCAGCAACTATTGATTTAACCCTAGCCTAATCACGGGACAATTTACAATGACCAATTAACCTACCACCCAGTACGCCTTTGGACTGTGGGAGAAAACTGGAACACCGAGAGGAAATCCACATGCACACAGGAAATAATGTATAAACTTGCTTACAGAGATTGCCAGAATCGAACTCTGAATGCCGACTCCCTGAGCTGTAATAGCATCATGCTAATGACCATGCTGCCATGGTGGCTTTTTGGATTGTTAACAAATGGATCTGTAAGACAGGAGCAGAATTAGGCCATTTGGCCCATCAAGTCTGCTCCTCCATTCAATCATGCCTGCTCATTTTCTCCCCCCTCCTGAACCTCACTCCCCTTAACCTTTGATGCCATGTTCAATCAAGAACCCACATGGTCACAGGAAGAGCACACAAACTCTTTACAGACAGCAGCAGGAACTGAACTCGGTCACTGGTGCTGTAATAGTGTTATGCTAACCACTACACTACTGTGCCCCTCATAGCGACTCCCTGTAGATCTTATTAAATGCTTTCCAATAGCCATAAACACACTAGTTTGATCAACATTTTTTCCCTGACGTCTCTTTACATAATCTCTGTATGGAGTTCTCCTCGTGACCATCTGGGTGCCACGGTAATGTAGTGGTTAGTGTGATGCTATACAGCTTGCGGCATCGGAGTTGGGAGTTCAATTCTGACGTCATCTGTAAGGAGTCTATATCCTCCCCACGGAATGCGTGTGTTTTCTCTGGGTGCTCTGGTCCAAAGGCGTAGCAATTAATAGGTTAAGTGATCATTGTAAATTGTCTTGTGATTAGGCAGGGGTTAAATTGGGGTTATCGGTGGTGGGACTCAACGAATCTCTGCTTGCTCTGCTGTATTCACGTTCTCATCAAATTTATTGTATCTGGGCTGTTAATTTCCAGTGCCTCCATTTTTAGGCTGAATAAATGTTTTTCACCTTTTGGGTAGTTGTACACTAGTAGATAATCTCTCTCAACCCCTCTCAATCCAGCTTATTTCTTTGCTTCTTGCAGTAATGTTGAATGTATTCCTCCAATAACAGATGACTTGCCTATGTTTGGTGATTGCTTTGTATTACACTCCTGTCTGAAACTACTCACTCATTGTAACTTTAATATTGCCCAGTCTCCTTACAAAGGCATGCAGTTTAGATCATACCAGGACACAGAACACTAGCACAGTACAGGCCATTCAGCCCTTTCACCCTAGTTCCCAACGCTCCTACCATTGTTTTCCACCATCCATGTGCCTATCTAAGAGCTTTGTTAAATGCCCCTAATCTGCCAACACAGATGCCTTGTGCAGGAAGGCACAGAGTCGACTGTACTTCTTTAGAAGGTTGGCGTCATTCAATATTTGTAGTGAGATGCTGAAGATGTTCTATAGGTCAGTTGTGGAGAGCGCCCTCTTCTTTGTGGTGGCGTGTTGGGGAGGCAGCATTAAGAAGAGGGACGCCTCACGTCTTAATAAGCTGGTAAGGAAGGCGGGCTCTGTCGTGGGCAAAGTACTGGAGGGTTTAACATCGGTAGCTGAGCGAAGGGCGCTGAGTAGGCTACGGTCAATTATGGATAACTCTGAACATCCTCTACATAGCACCATCCAGAGACAGAGAAGCAGTTTCAGTGACAGGTTACTATCGATGCAATGCTCCTCAGACAGGATGAAGAGGTCAATACTCCCCAATGCCATTAGGCTTTACAATTCTACCGCCAGGACTTAAGAACTTTTTAAAAGCTATTAATGTTTTTTGAGACGGTGATTTAGATGCATATCATATTTTTTTTTACTGAGTTAAGTATTGTATGTAATTAGTTTTGCTACAACAAGTGTATGGGACATTGGAAAAAAAAAGTTGAATTTCCCCATGGGGATGAATAAAGTATCTATCTATCTATCTATCTATCTAATATATCCACCTCTATCACCATTCCTGGTAGGGCGTTCCATGCACTGACCACTCTGTGTAAAGAACTTACCTCTGACATTCTCCTATACTTACCTCCAATTACCTTAAAGTTATAACCTGTCAGATTAGACATTTCTGTATTGTAAACATGAGATTCTGTAGATGCTGGAAATCCAGAGAAACAATGCTGGAGGAACTCAGCAAGTCAGATAGCATCTATGGAAAGGAAAAAAGAGTCGATGTTTAATCAGGACTATTTATTTATTAGCCATTATTGGTTTACTTATTAGTTTTACTTATTTAGTATTCCAGCCGTTGCTTTTTCATGAAGTTTACACTTTTAGTCCTTAATTGGGGACTACTACTTTTCCTCCCCAACCTCTTGCACATTGTGTAGATCTAACCCCAAATTCCATAAATCGACCTGTCACCCATCATTGGAAATAAGCAGATGCTGGATAAATATGCTGAATCATTTCTGTGGTGAAAAGTAAATGCTTTACAATTGGTAGCCACTTAATTAGATACAGGAGTGGAACCAGGTGTGGTCTGCTGCTGTAGTCCATTCACATTCAATGTGTTGTGCATTCAGAGATGCTCTTCTGCACACCACTGTTGTAACGCATGCTTAATTTGAGTTACTGTCGCTTTTCTGTCAGCTTGAACCTATCTGGCTATTCTCCCTGACCTCTCAAAGTGTTTTCACTCACAATTGCTGCTCACTGGATGTTTTTAGTTTTTCACACCATTTTCTGTAAACTCTAGAGATTATGGTGTGAAAATCCCAGAAGATCAGCAGTTTCTGAGATACTCAGACCACCTCATCAGCACCAACAATCATTTCATGGTCAAAGTCACTTAGATCACATTTCTTCCCCATTCTGATGTTTGGTCTGAACAACAACATATCTGCATGTTTTTATGCATTGAGTTGCTGCCACGTGATCAGCTGATAAGATAATTGCATTAATGAGCAGGTGTTCCTAACGAAGTGGCCTCTGAGTATTTTTAAAGGAGACTGGAAGAAAATTCTCCCAAGCTATTGCGGCAATTTTATTAATTGACAAAATAAGCTCAAATGTTTAAGGGAAGATGCGTTTTTCAGCATGGCTCCATTGGGAATGTTCTTGCTTCGATGGAAGGTTAAATTTAATGACAATTGGGGCAGCACAATAATAAGAGCAAACACTGAATTGGCTGAATTTCTTTTTTGAATGCTTGAAGTGTGTGTGTATATGCGCACATATACACACACACAATAAGTGACCCATTTATAGTGGATAGGAAGTACTCCTTTTCCTTAGCTGAGATCAATATCTAGAGAGGTATGAATTAAAAGTAATTAGTAGAAATATTAGAAATGAGTTAAGGTACATTTTTTCCCCAGAGAATGCCAGGAATCTGAACTGTATGAGTGCAGGATTTCACATTGCATTTAAAAAAGCTGCTGTTAATGTTTCAAAGTGGGAAATGGGATAAAACTTTCACACACGATGGGCTGAATGGACTGTGATCTAAAATTCTTTGATTCTATTGCAACATTATATAAGCTGACATTTTTTTTTCAGCAGAGATGTCAAGTCAATTACACTTCTGTCTGATTACAAGCAGTAAAGCTTTGATGGACTTATTATGTTAATAAATAAAACATGGATTCACTTGGCTAAAGAAAACAAATTGTATAATTACTACCAGGTTGTGCTTGGGATGGGCATAGAGTTCCACTCTGAGGATACCCACAAGATCAAAATATTTTCCAGTGATGTATATATGTAAACTTTAGAAAATAAATGCACTGTGGGTGTATATTCACTCTTGTAAATGGCTATTGTGTTGCTGAGTTGAATAGTTCCTGCTCAATGCATGGGAGGCCTGAATTCAAAATTGCAGTAGTTCAGTGGTAAAGTCGTTTATTTATAAGACCATAAGACATAAGAGCAGAATTGGGCAATTTGGTCCATCAAGTATGCTCCTATATTCAGTGATGGCTGATTTATTATCACTTTCAACACAGTTCTCTTGTCTTCACCCTACAACCTTTGACACCCTGACTATTCAAGAGCCTCCCAACCTCTGCTTTAAATATACCCAATGACTTGGCCTCCACAGCTGCCTGTGGCAATGGATTCCACAGATTCACCATCCTCTGGCTAAAGAAATCCCATCACTGTTCTAAATAGACTTCTCTCTGGTCCTAGACTCACCCACGAGAGGAATCATCCACTCTATCCAGGCCTTTCAATATTCAGTAGGCTTCAAACCCTAAAGGATTTAGGTTCTGACCACCTCAAAACTAATGAAAGGCCTTTGATTTTTAAAATCTTCTTTTGTGATATCACTGTGTGTGTGTGTGTGTGAGATAGGATCATAGAGCACTACAGCACAGAAACAAAGTCTTTCTCTTAAATGAAAAAGAATTGAGTGCTTTTCCAGCATATCTGATAAATAAACTCTTATCGGGCCTCCAGCCGGGTACAGACATCAATTATAACCGATGTTTCAATGAGTCATCTTTGATGAAGAAGGCAGAGTTTGACATTGAAACGTCGGTTATAATCAATGCCTGCACCCAGCTGGAAGCCTGAGAGAGTTTATTCTTTTAAATGTTGCAGTCAAACCCGCATCCACCAATTCCACTAGGAGCTCGTTCCACACTCGCACCACCCTCAGAGTGAAGAAGTTCCCCCTCAGACATTTTACCTTTCACCCTTAACCCATGGCCTCTAGTTCCAGTATCACCCAACCTCAGTGGAAAAAACCTGCTTGCATTTACTCTCATAATTTTGTATACAAAATTGGAAAACTAGTGTGTGTAAACACTATTAGGGCATCATGGTGTCGTGGTTAACATAATGCGGTTTACAGTGCCAGTGACCGGGGTTCAACTCATGCTCCTGTCTGTAAGGAGTTTGTATGTTCTCCCTGTGACCACATGAGTTTCCTCCAGGTGCTCCTGGTTCCTCTCAGATTCCAAAGACATAAGGGTCAGTTGGCTATTTGGTCGCATGGGTCTAATTGGGAGGTGCAGGCTTGCTGGACCAGAAGGACCTGGTACCACACGTATCTGTGATTCTGTAGACACTGGAAATCCAGATCAACAATTACAAAATGCAGGCAGCATCTATGGAGAGGAATAAAGTGCCGATGTTTAGGGCCAACATCCTTCATCAGGTCTATGTATGTGTGAATTTTCTAGACTGATACATTTATTCATTGCCACCCTACCCATTCAATTTAATAATTGCATGTAATTTTTGCGAATGCAGTAATTGCATGACCCAGTCCTTGATTGAAAGAGACCACTTTCACGTTGCCAAATTTTCCTTGGGCACCTTATACTGAGTGTTCTTAAACTGAAATACAGATATACGGGTAAAGAAGGAAAGGCTATTGGGTCTATAGGAATTTATTCATTTTTTTTAAACAGATCAATTTCGTTTTCCTGGAGGTGTAAACATTTATTTTGCATTGACCAAAGGTTGCAATTTATGTGCTCTGCTCAAATAGCTCCAAAAATGTGTGATTACATCAAAAATTCAAAATGAAAATACCCTCCTTCAAATTTACAGCTCCCTTTAATACTAGATAGAGGGCTAGTAATACTACATAATCAGAATCAGGTTTATTATCATTGTCTACTTATTGAAATCTATCGAATATTGAAAGGCCCAAATAAAATATATGTGGAAAGGATGTTTCGTGTAGTTGTGTGGGTGGGGGGTGGGGAATGGGGGGGACTGGGACCAGAGTGGCACCCATTTACTGCAAGAACGATTCAGCCTGTATTCCACCAGGAGTGCTGTGGCAAAACAAAAAAAAAATCTCATTATATAAGACACACTTAGTATTTAAGGAACAGCTTCTCCCCTTCTGAACAGACCATGAACTCTTCACTGTTTTTGTACTAATTTATTTTTACAAATATATCTTATTGTAATTTATACTATATGTATTGTACAGTACGCTGCCGCAGCAAAGTCATGACAATAAACCTGAGCAACACCCACAAAATGCTGGAGCAACTCAGCAGACCAGGCAGCCTCTGAGGAAAAAAGTGCAGTCAAAGTTTCGGTCTGAGACCCGGGAAACAGATTTAAAAGGTGGGGGGAGGGGAGAGAGAAACACAAGGTGAAAGGTGAAGCCGGGAGGGGGAGGGGGTGAAATAAAGAGCTGGGAGGTTGATTGGTGAAAGAGATACAGGGAAATCGTGAAGGGGGGCATTACCAGAAGCTTGAGAAATTGATGTTCATGCCATTAGGTTGGAGGCTACCCAAATGGAATATAAGGTGTTGTTCCTCCATCCTAAGTGTGGCCTCATCATGACAGTGGAGGAGGCCATGGATGGACGTATCGGAATGGGAATGGGAAGTGGAATTAAAATGGGCGACGACTGGGAGATCCCACTTGTTCTGGTGCTTAGAGTGTAGATGCTCAGCGAAGCGGTCTCACCAATATACTGGAGGCCACACCGGGAGCACCAAACACAGTGTATGGCCCCAACAGAATCACAGGTGAAGCGTCGCCCCACCTGGAAGGACTGTTTGGGGCCCTGAATGGTAGTGAGGGAGAGGTGTAGAGGCAAATGTAGTACTTGTTCTGCTTCCAAGGGTAAGTGCCAGGAGGGAGATCAGTAGGGAGGGATGAATGTACAAGGGAGTCGGGTAGGGAGCGATCCCCGTGAAAGCAGAAAGTGTGTGTGGGGTGAGAGGGAAAGATGTGCTTGGTGGTGGGATCCTGTTGGAGATGGTGGAAGTTCCGGAGAATTTTGTGCTGGTTGTGGAGGCTGGTGGGGTGGTGGGTGAGGACAAGAGGAACCCTATCCTTGGTAGGGTGGCGGGAGGATGGAGTGAGGGCAGATGTGTGTAAAATGGAAGAGATGCAGCGTTGATGGTGAAGGAAGGGAAGCCCCTTAAAGCCTCTTTCTGAGGGCAGATGCGGTGGAGACGGAGGAATCGAGAGAAGGGGATGGCGTTTTTAACAAGTAACAGGGTGGGGCGAGGTGCAGTCCAGGTAGCGTCCGTGGATTTTTTAATAGATATCAGTGGATAAGCTGTCTCCGGAGATGGAGACAGAGAGATCGAGAGGGGGGAGGGAGGTAGGTAGGTGCCGGAAATGGACCAGGTGGAAGTTGGAGGCGAAGTGGATGATGTCGACGAGTTCAGCACGGGTGCAGGAAGCAGCACCAATGCAATTGTTGATGTAGCGTAGGAAATGTGCGGGACGGTCACCCGTGTAGGCTTGGAACATAAACTGTTCCATGAATCCGACAAACAGGCAAGCATAGCTGGGACCCATGTGATTGCCCTTTTGTTTGAAGGAAGTGGGATGAGGCAAAGGAGAAATTATTGGAAGTGAGGACAAGTTAAGTCTGGTGTCCAGAGAAATAACGGAGAGCTTTGAGGACTTCCTGATGGGGGATGGAGGTGTATAGGGACTGGACACCCATAGTGAAAATAAGATGATGGGGTCCTGTTCGAGGGGTAAGTAAGAGGAGGTGTCTGAGAGTTGACGCTTGTCCTCAGCAAGGTAGTGTCAGTTCGCCAGAGTACTACAGCACCTCCCTTATCTGCGGGTTTAATGGTGAGGTTAGGATTGGTGCGGAGGGAGTGGAGAGCAGAGCGTTCGGAAGGAGTGAGGTTGAAGTAAGAGAGAGGAGTGTGGAAGTCTAGGCGGCTAATGTCCTGTCGGCAGTTATCGATGAAACGGTAAAGAGAAGGCAGAAGACCAGGGCGGGGTGGAGGGTCGAAGATGGGAATAAACCCGATAACGATATAAACAGAGAGACTACAATTCCCAGAGTACCCAGGGATTCGACGCGGTTCGTGCGTCTGACCAGCCCGGTGCGAGTGATGCAGGCGGTGTGACGTGGAGGGTGCGTGAGAGAGACGGCGGTTGGAGCGGATGCTTAGCGATCCGAGCATCTCGTGGGAACCTGATCGCGTTCGACGGGCTGAAGGGCCGACAGGCAAGTAAAACCGCCAGAACGGGCACCTAGTGCTCCCTAAACGTCTGTGCCCCCGGCAAGAGAGGGGAAGCAAGGGGAGGGGCGGGGCGGGGCGGGACGACACGACACGCCGGGCCTGTGGGAGCGAGCGGGAGGGAGGCTGGACCGGGTCGCCCCAGGGGCTGAAGTCGCTGCTTACGGCTGATGGTTCTGATAATAAACATAATTCTGATTCTAGCAAGATTGAGCAAAGACTACAGTTCCCAGAGTACACAGCACAGCACAAGGTTCGCAATCGTCCAGCGCTTCAATGTTTATTTAGCAACATCATTTCCCCCGAATTATGACCCCCGCCCCCGTGCTGAAACGACAGGGAAATTAGTATTTTCAGTTCAATCTATTGAATCCTTGTTTCTATCTTACTTCTGTATGATTAACAACACGCTCCCAACATGACAGCCGTATAATCAGCATGAGACTCATTATCTGTGACAGATGTGAAATGTATTGCTTTGAGGCTGCAGTGCCGTGCAGACTTAAAACATTACTATAAGATTCAAGATAGTTTAATGACATTTTCAGTAAACAAGTATAAAGGAGAACGAAATTATTGTTACCCCAGATTCGATGCAGCATAAAAAACAAGATGAACACAATAATAGAAAAAAACCCAAAATAAATATAGCTTATATGCATAGATTGTATTTCCTTAAAGTGATGCTAGACACAGGAGTGTCTGTACATGAGGTGACTCTGGCAGGAATTGATAAAGTGGTGGTGGTGGGGTTTGGAGAAGTGGGTTAGTGGGTGAAGGTGTTGATTGGCCTAAGTAATTGTTCTTTGAGTCTGGTGGTCCTGGCATGGATGCTATGTAACCTCCTCCCTGATGGGAGTAGGGATAAACAGTTCATGAGCTGGGTGGGTGGGATCCTTCATAATATTACTGATCCTTTAAGGCACGTTTCTGCATATATGTCCTTGATGGGGTCCCCTCTCCCTGGCAGTTGAAGGCACTGATGACAGCTGGAGGAACATCAAGGACATATATACAGAAACGTGTTGAAAATGGTCAGCGATCATTGTGTTCATTCAGCAACCTCACTTCCCTTGAATTAACCAAGACCCCTCCCACCCCTGCCCACGCACCAGACCGTCAGAGATAACAGTATCTTGAAATAAATGTCTTTTACCTGCACTACTTTATAATTTCTTGTCAGTCATCTTATGTATAGACACTCCTGTGCCGAGTGTCACTTTATGGACATACAATCAAAATCTATGTTTTTAAGCTATTTTATGTATTTATTGTGGTTTTTATTATTATTGTGTTCTTTATCTTATTGTGTAATTTGTGCTGTATTAGATCCAGAGTAACAATTATTTCATTCTGCCTTACACTTGCGTACTAGAAATGACAATAAACAGTCTTGAATCTTGAATCTGTAAAAACTGACAGTGAATGTCTTTAAGTTGTACAAAGGAAGAGGGAGGTTTAAATGAACTTAGGTTCCTGATGAGAGAATGAGGGTGAGTTATGGGGACTAGGAAATGACAGAGGAGGAAACAGATATGTTGCATTATTCTTTATAGCAGGATGTAAACATTCCATTAATTTGAAAGTATTAACAAGACAGAAATTAATTACCATCGCTTGAAAATTTGTATCAGGCAAATTAATGAGGCTAAAGGATGCCAAGTCTGCAGGACCTGATAGTTTGCATACGGGACTGTGTAAGTAAGTGGCTATGGAGATAGTGGATGCAGCAGTTATAACCTTTCAAAGTTCTTGAGAAGTACTGTACCAGAAATCTGGAAGCCTGCCCATGTAATGCCCTAAGTGAGAAAAGTAGAGACAAAAAGCAGACAATTGTTGATTTAGTAGCAATTACACTCCGGGCCCCCGGAGTGAGAGGCAGCAGAGTGAAAGGGCTTTGGCTCAACGGGCTTCGGCGGTAACGGGATGAGGTGAGGCAGTTGTTGATTGCAAAAGGAGGTAGTATGTGTGTGAGGCCGGTTTTCTGTGGTCGGTGTCAGATGTGGGAGGTCCTGGAGTCTCCTGATGTCCCAGACGGCCACATCTGCACCCAGTGCATCGAGATGCATCTCCTACTGTGTTAGGGAACTGGAGATGCAGCTTGATGACCTTCGTCTGGTCAGAGAGAGTGAGGAAGTGATAGAGAGGAGTTACAGGCAGGTGGGCACTCCGGGGCCATGGGGGACAGAGAAATGGGTTACAGTCAGGAGAGGGAAGGGGGAAGAGTCAGATATTAGAGAGTACCCCTGTGGCTGTACCCCTTGACAATAAGTACTCCTGTTTGAGTACTGTTGTGGGGGGACAGCCTACCTGGGGGAAGCGACAGCGGCCGTGCCTCTGGCACAGAGTCTGGCCCTGTGGCTCAGAAGGGTAAGGAAAGGAAGAGGAAGGCAGTAGTGATAGGGGACTGTATAGTCGGGGTCAGACAGGTGATTCTGCGTATGCAGGAAAGAAACTCGGATGGTAGTTTGCCTCCCAGGTGCCAGGGTCCGGGATGTTTCTGACTGTGTCCAAGATATCCAAAAAGGGAGGGAAGTTTAGGGGAGACATCAGGGGTAAGTTTTTTTACACAGAAGATTGTGAGTGCCTGGAATGACTTGCCAGGGATGGTGGTGGAGACTAAAACATTAGGGGTATTTAAGAGCCTCTTGGACAGGCACATGGATGAAACAAAAATAGAGGGTTATGGGGTAGTGTGGGTTTTGTACTTTTTTTGAAGGATTATATGGGTCAGCACAACATGGAGGGCTGAAGGGCCTGTACTGTGCTGTAGTGTTCTATGGTTCTTTCCTCGTTATATGTGGAAGATACTTGCCTCGCGGTCAACGCAAAATGTGAACGCATAATATGAATAGTTAATTAAATGGAGAAAATAGGGATGCGTTCCAGAGGGCTTTGTAAATATGTTTTATCTGTAATTTATTCACATTTTCATACCAATACGACACAAAAGCAGTACTTCCAAGACAACATTTGTATTATATTTGATCAATTTAAGGTAATATTCAATGTAATAAATCATAGAAAGTTAACATACTAGGGTGTACAGTACTCACCAACAGTGACAGGTGTGTTCGCTCTGGGAGATGAGTGGTTGCTGTGGTGTCGGGCAGTTTTACATGGATAAGGCGGATGGTTGTGGTTGTCAGGATCATATCAAGCACGGTAAGGAAGAGTCATAGAACTCTTAGAACAGCATGCAGCAGGAGAATACGCTGGTTTGAAGAAAATGGTGAGGGTTGTTTGCTTGGCAGAATTTTGTTTATCAGCATAAATTTGCTTGTAGGGAAGAAGGGTTGACGGCAGGGAACGACTGAAATGCTGACTCCGTTCTAAACGTGGGTCCATGTTCATCGCCATTTGTGCCAAGTGTTCCAACTTCCACCATTCCCTCACCGTTGGGGAAACTCCTGGGATTTTCAAAATCGTCTGTTGCTTGCAGCATCTGAGAGATAGTTCACTGTAAAACAAAACGCCTTGAATGTGAATCACACCTTGTGATGCAGTGATGTTGTGTTAGGTGGCAGGAAACGCACTGTTACGTTAGGAGGAATGCTGTCCAAATGTTTAGGATGGGCTGGCGCATTGTCAAGCAACAAAAGAACTTTAAAGGCAAGATTCTGTTCCCGGCAGTAGTGTCCCAGAGCTGTGTTACCTTCACATGATGCCGCACTGTTATTTCCAACTTTTTTTCAAGTGTTAAAGTGGTTCTGTGCCGCTCAGCTGATGGCCCAGGACTTGACATTGGATGCTTAGGAGGCATAGTTAAATATTTCAAGCACAAAATCACTGCCTCATGGGTAAAACCAACAAAAGTTTAAGAGCACAGGATTGCACATCCACACCTTGCCAAAACCAATGCGAGACTGGCAGGAGTGAGACTGTGAGGCATGTGCACGTGATTTGTATTGGCGGGAAAGCGGTGCTCCTCGCATAACTGTGAATCCGCATTGTCTGAAGACGCATATAATGAGGATAGGGAGTATTGAAAAATATGTTAGTCAATTATTGAGTAGGTTGAAGAACATTTGAACGTAGAACATTACAGGACAGAGCAACAGATGTAAAATGCTGGAGGAACTTAGACAGCATCTATGGAAATGAATAAACAGTTGAAGTTTCAGGCCAAGACCCTTCATCAGGACACTACAGGCCCTTTGTCCCATGATATGTGCTGACCTTTTAACCTACTCTATAATCAATTAAGCCCTCCCTCCCACACAGCACTCCATTTTTCATTAATCCATTTGGGAAATCATAATCTGACAAAGCAGAATCCACACACCATCATGAGGAAGAAATTGCATCTGACAGGCTGAGATTGTGTTGAGGAAGCATTGGACAATTCACTCACAGGAGAACTGGAAGATTTAATAGACTCAGTGGCACTTTATTAGGTACACCTGTTCGTTAATGCAAATATCTAATCAGACAAACATGTGGCAGCAACTCAATGTGTAAAAGCATGCAGACATGGTCAAGTGGTTCAGTTGTTGTTCAGACCAAACATCAGAATGGGGGAAGAAAGATGATAAAAGTGACTTTGATTGTGGAATGATTGTTGATGCCAGATGGGGTGGTTTGAGTATCTCAGAAACTGCAGATCTGCTGGGATTTTCATACATGACAGTCTCTAGAGTTTACAGAGAATGGTGCGTGAAACAAAAAACATCCAGTGAGTGGCAGTTCTGTGGGTGAAGATGCCTTCTTAATGGGAAAGGTCAGAGGAGAATGTCCAGATTGGTTCAAGCCTTGAAGTGGAATGGCTACAGCAGCAGAAATCTACACTGGGTTCCACTCCTGTGCCTAATGTGTAGCCCCCCCCCCCCCCGCCCCCCGATGGGAGTGGGATAAACAGTCCATGAGCAGGGTGGGTGGGATCCTTCATGATGTTACTGACCCTTTTCGCGCGTTTCTGTATATATGTCCTTGATGGGATTCGCTCTCCTCGGCAGTTGAAGGTGCTGATGACAACACAAACTGTCAGCGATCGCCCATTACTTGTGTTCATTTGGCAACCTCATTTCCCTTGAATTAACCCCCCCTCCTGCCCCCATACCAGAACTTCAGGGATATCAGTATTATAATTTCTGGTCAGTCACCCTGTGTACAGACCCTCCTGTGCCTAGCGTCACTTTATGGACATACAATTGATATATGAGCATAAGTTATCTTATGTATTTAGATTTATTGTGTTTTTATTGTTACTGTGTATTTTTTTGAGCTGCATCCTATCCAGAGGAACAACTATTTTGTTCTCATTTATACTTGTGTACTGGAAATGACATTTAACAATCTTGATGATTGATTATAGCTTCTAATACGACGGCTGTATCGAGCATAAGGTTTATTATCTCTGACAGATGTTGTGAAATTTATTGCTTTGATGCTGAAGTACAGTGCAAAAATTACTATAAATTACCAACATAAACTTTTAATTATTTCTGTATGATTAATAACAATCTTACAACATGATAGTTGTATCATTAGGATCAGGTTTATTAATAAATTTTAGTGCAAAAACAGAAAATTACTATAAGTTATAAATATAAGTAAACAGTTCAAAAGAAGAATATTGAGATAAGAAACAGTGAATAGCCAGAGACTTTTTCCCAGGGGGTATAATTTTAAAGTTTGAAAGTTCAAAGTAAATTTATTATCAAAGTACATATATGTCACCATATACCCTGAGATAATTTTCTTGTGGGCATATGCAATAAATTGATAATAGAGTAATAACCATAATAGAATCAATTAAAGAAAACACACTAACTTGGGCCTTGAATCAGTGTGCAATAGATAGCAACTGTGCAAATCCAAAAAGAAGGTAATAATAACAATACATAAAATAAATATAGTAGTAAGCTGCAGAAGGTTGTAAAATTAGTCAGCTCCATCATGGGCACTAGCCTTTATTGTATCCAAGTCATCTTCAAGGAGCAGTGGCTCAAAAAGGCAGCTTCCATCATTAAGGACCCCCACCACCCAGGTCATGCCCCCTTCTCATTGTTATCATCAGGAAGGAGTTACAGGAGCCTGAAGGTACACACTCAGTGATCCAGGAACAGCTTCTTCCTCTCCGCCATCAGAGTTCTGAATGGACATTGAACCCATGAGCGCTATCTCATTATGTTTTTATTTCTGCTTTTGCATTACTTATATGTATAACAAATAGTTAAATGTATACTTACTATAATTCAGTTTTTTCCCTATATTATGTATTACAATGTTCTGCTGCTGCAAATTCAACATATTTCATGACATATGCCAGTGATTTTAAACCTGATTCTGATAATGAGAAAATGAGATAAGTCCTTTGAAGTGAGTCCATGGTTGTGGGAACATTCCAGTTCGGGGTGAGTGAAGTTATCCCTTTCAGTTGAGGAGCCTGATGGATGAGGGGTAATAACTGTTCCTGTACCTGGTTTGTGTTAATCCTGAGGCTCTGCTCCTGATGGCAGTAGTGAGAAGAAAGCATTTCTTGATTGGTAGGGATCCCTGGTGATGGATGCTGTTTTTCTGCGACATAACTTTCTGTATATGTACTCAATGTTGGGTAGCGTTTATCTGTGATGGACTGGGTTGGATTTCTTGTTCTAAGGGATTAGATGAGGAAAGTTTAATGGGGATGTCAAATGTGATTTTTGTTTTACACAGAGAATGGTGCATGCGTGGGTGGTGGTGGATACAGTTACATTAGAGACATTTAAGAAGCTCTAGATAGGCAGGTGGACGATAGACAAATGGAGGGTTACATAGGAGGAAGTGTTAGATTGAGCTTAGAGTGGGCTAAAAGTCAGTACAACATTGTGGGACTTCTGTGCTGTACTGTTCTATGTTTACGGGTTATTTAGATATTTGATGGTGGGAAGAAAGTTGTTCTGGAATCATTGAGTGTTGGTCTTCCGGCTCCTGTACCTCCTCACTGAGGTAGGAATCAGAAGAGAGCATGTCTTACATGGTGAGTGTCTTTAATGATTAATGCCACCTTCTTCAGGCACTGCCTGTTGAATATGTCCTCCCTGGAATATGTATGGAATAGTTTTTAAGATAAAGTGCATTTTTCTCTAATTTTACATTCATGGATAATGGTATATGATTTCTGGTTGCAAAGTTAATTAAGTGTTAGAAGTGATGCTGACATATAGAGTAATACTTTTAGAGAATGATGAGGCGGGGTGATGTTTCCTTGCAATTTTTCAGATACCTTAAGGAAATTTATCCAAAGAATATGATTGCTAGATACACACAGTGGTCAATTTATTAGGTACATCAGAACACTTGCTCATTTATACAAATATCTAATCAGCCAATCATGTTGCAACAACACAATGCCTAAAAATATGCAGACATGGTCAGCTGTTGTTCAGACCAAACATCAGATTGGGGAAGAAATGTGATCTAAGTGACTTTGACTGCAGAATGATTGTTGGTACCAGACAAGGTGGTTTGAGTATCTCAGAAACTGCTGATCGCCTGCGATTTTCACACACAGAAGTCTCCAGAGTTTACAAAGAATGGTGCAAAAATTTACAAGAAACATTCAGTGAGTTTGCGAAAATTCCTTGTTAATAAGAAAGGACAGTACAGAATGGTTCAAGATGACAGGAAGGTGACAGTACTCAAATAACCATGCAATACAACAGTGTTGTGCAGAAGAGCATGTTTGAATGCACAACAAGTTGAACCTTGAAGTGGATGGTCTACAGCAGTAGAAGACCACGAATGTACACTCCATGGCTACTTCATTTGGTGGTTGTTGACTTCAGGAGGGCACGGAATGACCACTCCCCGCTGAACATCGGCTCCTTGGTAGAGATCGTTAAGAGCACCAAATTTCTTGGTGTTCACCTGGCAGAGGATCTCACCTGGTCCTTCAACACCAGCTCCATAGCAAAGAAAGCCCAGCAGTGTCTACTTTCTGCGAAGGCTGCGGAAAGTCCATCTCCAACCCCCCCCCCCCCCCATCCTCATCACATTCTACAGGAGTTGTATTGAGAGCATCCTGAGCAGTTGCATCACTGCCTGGTTTGGAAATTGCACCATCTCGGATTGCAAGACCCTGCAGCGGATAGTGAGGTCAGCTGAGAAGATCATCGGGGTCTGTCTTCCCGCCATTACAGACATTTACACTACATGCTCCATCTGCAAAGCAAACAGCATTATGAAGGACCCCACACACCCTCATACAAACTCTTCTCCCTCCTGCCATCTGGGAAAAGGCACCGAAGCATTCGGGCTCTCACGACCAGACTATGTAACAGTTTCTTCCCCCAAGCCATCAGACTCCTCAATACCCAGAGCCTGGACTGACACTAACTTACTGCCCTCTACTGTGCCTATTGTCTTGTTTATTATTTACTGTAATGCCTGCACTGTTTTGTGCACTTTCTGCAGTCCTGGGTAGGTCTGTAGTCTAGTGTAGTTTTTTTCTGTGTTGTTTTACGTAGTTCAGTGTAGTTTTTGTACTGTTTCATGTAGCACCATGGTCCTGAAAAACATTCTAATTTTTACTGTGTACTGTACCAGCAGTTATGGTCGAAATGACAATAAAAAGTGACTTGACTTACTAAGTGTATATCATGAAGTTACGTCTCTGCTGGAATTAACAACATGCCGACAGAGATCTTCAGCTGGAATTTTGGAAGGAAAACACGCAGTTGTAGCGATCATTATTTTGCAATTTTGAAAGCAGTTGTGAATCCTTATGTAGTACTTCAAGAGTAATAAAGAACTTGACTGAGCTGCTTTCTTTGATTGTATTAGCTATGACATGGCGTAGACAAGAGTAATCATCTATATTTTTCTATATTTCCCTGCAGAAGTTGTAGGGGCCCAAGCAGAGGTATTTAAAGTGTCTTAACCACAGGTGAGGTGCCAGATGATTGGAGGATAGCTAATGTTGTTCTGTTGTTTATGAATGGAAGAATGGAGAAACATTGTTTTGTGTGGTGGAATATATATACAGTCAGATAACAATAAACTTGAACATGAGAGACTCTAAGAATAAGCTAGGAAATTACAGACCTGTAGGCCTGACATCAATTGTGGGAAAGTTATTGGAAGGTATTCTAAGGGACCAGATATATAAGTATTTGGAAAGACATGGAGTGATTAGGGATAGCCAACATGATTTTGTGCATCGTAGGTCATGTCTAACCAATTGTATAGAGTTTTTTGAGGAAGTTACTAAGAAAGTTGATGAAGGCAGGACATAAACTATATGGATTTTAGCAAGACCTTTGACAAGGTCCCACATGGAAGATTGAATTGAATTGACGTTATTACTTACATCCTTTACATACATCTTTTTACGAAAGATGGTGGCGCGCATGGACACAGCGGCCCCTCGGGGAGCAAAAAGTGTATCTAGTGCTTGTTCTATTTGTCCTAGACGCATAACATACAGTGGGAATATGCTCATTAACATCAGGGCAAACTATGTCGGAAAAACTGACGAGTTCTGGTGTGACACAGACAGTTTACGCCGCTACGGACCACTATCTGCTACCAAGCCGGCTGCTCCCCGAGGGAGGACAAAGCAAAAGCGCTGTGAGAGAAGACAGAGGAGGGGTAAGAGGGCCGGCATCCATGATAGGCTAAAAGCTAACCCCAGCAGGCCAGCGGTACCGTCCCTCCTGCTCTCAAATGTCCGCTCCATCGACAACAAGCTGGATGAGCTGCGTCTGCTGAGAGAAACACGCAAGGAGTTTAAAGACTGCTGTGTGTATGTTTACACGGAATCCTGGCTCCATGACAACATACCGGACGTGGCAATACAGCTAGAGGGAATGGCATCATTTCGTGCTGACAGAGGCAGCTAGCTCTGGTAAGAGCCGGGGAGGGGGTCTATGTATCTACATCAACAAAGACTGGTGTGCGAACGCTACAGTAGCTGCTAAACACTGCTCACCGCTGGCTGAATTTCTCATTGTGAAATGCCGGCTGTTCTATCTGCCGAGGGAATTCACCATCATGCTTGTAGCAGCTGTTTACGTAGCTCCCAGTGCCAATGCTGAGGCTAATGCTAATGAAGCACTGGGAGGCCTACATGAAGCCATCAGTGAGCTAATGACTACACATCCTGACAGCTTTGTGGTGATTGCTGGAGACTTTAAACACACCAGCTTAAAGACTGTGTTCCCCAAATTCCTGCAATATGTGGATTTTAAAACCAAGGGAGACAACACACTGGACTTGGTTTATACCAACACCCCACAGGCATACAAAGCAGCCCCCCGCCCCCATCTTGGCCACTCTGACCACACATCTGTCATGTTAACACCAGCATATAAACCACTGCTTAAACGTGTGAGAGCAGAGAAAAGACAGATAAGGGTCTGGCCAAAAGGAGCAGCCTCAGCACTACAAGACTGTTTTTTGCACACAGACTGGGACATATTCAAGACAGCAGCCTCCTATGATGACCATACAGACATTGAGGAGTATGCGGAGGCAGTAATCAGCTAGAGAGCCAAATGCACGGAGGATGTCACTGTGATGAAAACCTTCACCGCACGTGGTAATCAAAAGCCAGGGATGACAACAGAGGTGTGTTCGCTACTGAAGGCCCGTGACACAGCCTACAGATCGGGGGACAGGAGTGTGCTTCGCTCAGCCAGGACTGCGCTTTCACTAGGGATCAGGAAAGTGAAAAGGGCATACGCGGGCAAAATACATGGACACTTCTGTGACACAGGTGACACCAGACGGATGTGGCAGGGAATTCAAGCTCTGACAGTCTACAGGATCAGGCAGAAAACTGATGACAGCGACGCCTCTCTTCCAGACAGGCTCAACAATTTCTTTGCATGCTTCGAAGCATCAAACACTACAGCAAGGGGGAGAGCCAGTCCCTTCTTACCATCTGACTAGCCGACTCCAATCGTTGATTCAGAGCACACATGGAGGACCCTTGCCAGGGTCAACCCACGAAAAGCGGGAGGTCCCGACAACATTCCTGGATGTGTGCTCAAGGAATGTGCTGATGTATTAGCAGATGTCCTGACAGACATTTTCAACATCTCCCTTAGTCAAGAGATTGTCCCCAGATGCTTCAAAACCTCCACAATCATCCCTGTAGCAAAGAAATCAGTTGTAGCCTGTCTGAATGACTACAGTCCCGTCGTCCTGACCCCCATAGTGATTAAATGTTTTGAGCGGCTTGTCAAGCCTCATATCACAGCCAGCCTCCCCTCATCGCTGGATCCTCTGCAGTAGTGGTCACCAACCTTTTTAAGTCCAAGATCCCCTACCTCGGCCTCAGTAAAAGGCAAGATTGACCCCACATCAATTAGTCACACACATGCGCACCAGGGCAGAAAAGACCGGAAGTAGAAATAATATATAAACACCAGAGGTACCCACCCTTTTTTTTGCACCTTTTTTTTTCCAAGTTCAAAAGTGCCAAGTTCAAAGTACATTTATTATCAAAGTATGTATACTATATAGAACCATGAGCATCTTCTTCTTATGGGCAGCCACAAATTAAAATAAAAACAATAGAACCCGTTCAAAATAAAGATACCCAGTGTGCAAAAAAAGAGCAAATTAGGCAAACAAAAAGTAAACAAATAACACTCGGAACTAAAGTTCATGAGCGTTAGTTCACAGCCTTGAAACCGGTTCATCACTGCAGCCGATTCAGGAGCCAGCTAGTTGCAGGCCACAGCTTCAGTTCAGCACAGACATGAGTAAATCTTGCAGAGCAGTCTGTCCCTCACCTCTAGCCTTGACATCTTGACCTTTTCACTCTGGCCAGGCATTTAAATCGGCTAAACATTGGCTTGTTTCAATTAAAGGTGTTTCCCGTCACAGTGTCTATCTGGTTTGGCTAAATTTGTTATATCTATTGACATGAAAAAGTCAAAAGTTGAGCTTCCATTCCTAAGAATTTGAAAAAAGTAACTGCAGCACCTGCAGCCACAAAGCTTTGTATATCTGTCTCGGTTTGGAGTTCAGTGTATCATCCAGATATGCATCAACTCCCATCTTTAAGCTCTGCATCCCTTCCTTTAAAGTGTACAATCTAGCATTGAGCTGTGTTAAACTTCACTTGCCAGTTTGACAATCTTTTGTCTTTTATGAATGTACTATTATGCCCGTTACAGTCTTCAGTATTAAATGATAAGCAACCCTTCCCTTACCCTATCCCCATCCCAACTGTAACTCTCACAGCAGAAATGGAGATCTTCATGTAACTCTCGCTTCGCCTAGTGGCTTAATATAGGGAGTGATAACCCTGGCCCGGCCAAACTTAAGAAATCTCATTTGAGTGGGTGCTGCGTGATGGGTCCCCTGTTACAAATCAGTACCCTGAAATAACAAACAGTAAACAATATGTGATTAAATGATTAAGCTTTCTAACTCTTACATTGACTATATGGTTAGTAGAGAAACGAAATAAAAGAAACAAAAAGGGCCCAATCTTATTAAACAGTCTGTGTGCAAAGTTGGAGCTCACCCATAGGCCGATCGTTCACCATCGACCTCTTACAATTGTCGCTGCCCTTCAGACCCTCTTCTCTTCTCTTCTCTCTCTCACACACACTCACACACTCACTCTCTCTCTCTCACACGCACACTCACACACACACACCCCTCCCCCCGCCACAAAATCAACTGCTTCCAGATTCACAAGACAGGGCAACAAAATCCTGATCGGCTAACATGCATACCACAGTCCTGTTATCTCCAGCCATAACCCAAACATTGCTGCTACAGAGAAACTGTTACTTCAGCTGTGAACATTACAGAGAAGCTATTTCATTAACTTTAGCAGTGAAACATTACAGAGAAGCCATTACAGCGTGTTACATTCACATAATATCTGTCCTCGTACATTATTCTGAACATCTTTCTTTTGCTTTGAAGATGTCGGGCAACCTGTGACTTGTACACTTCAGACCCAGTCTTCCTCTTGACTGCACTTGATTGTATATATTGAATAAATTGAGTATTTTAAAATTTATTACACATAGTTTATGACACATTTATGTTTCTGCTTGATTATTTCAGGCTGTCATTCTGTTATAAACTCAGTTTAATATAATAATGGGAAATGTAAGTCATTTGCTTTCAAAATGAATGTACTTCACATCTTGTCCTCTTTTCACACAAAGTATTCTAAATGGTATTTTTCAAAATGGCTCACAGCTGATGCCAAGATAAATGGTTAGGTGTTTGATATAGTATTTTGACCAGCTTTTCATAGCATGTTAGCAAGGATGCCAAGGCACTGGAGAGGGTACAGATGAGATTTACTAGAATAGCATGAAAGTACAACATGAACATTGATTATCTTTCAGTAGTTTCACCCAGCTCCTCCTTTTATCCTTTTCCTTTCCCCATTCTGGCTCCCCTCTTACACCTTTTCTTCTCCTCACCTGCCCTGCATCTTCCCCTGGTGCCCGTCTTCCTTCCCTTTCACTGGTCCACTCTCTTCTTCTGTTACATTGCTTCCTCTCCAGCCCTTTACCTCTTCCATAATTCACCTCTCCCTTAACTTGGTGGATGAATTCTGGTTTCATCCACCTTCCCCTCAAATGGTCTCACCTATCACATGTCAGCTTGTCCTCCTTCCTCTCCCCCCACCTTCTAATTCTAGCTTGTTCCTCTTTCTTTTCTTGTCTTCATGAAGGGTTCTGGCACAAAACATCAACTGTTTTAACCTTAGTCTAATCACACGACAATTTACAATGACCAATTAATCCTCCTAACCAGTATGTCTTTGGAATGTGGAAGGAGACCCAGAGCACCTGGAGGAAATCCACAGGGTCATGGGGAGGAGCATGCAAATCTTTACAGAGGACATTGGAATTGAACTCTGAACTCCAGTGCCTGAGTTGTAATAGTGTTGCGCTAACTGCTACACTACTGTGGCGTTTCAAATTACCTTAGGGCTTTTTTAAGGCTTACAAGGATAAAGGAAGTAAATGGATTGTCATTGTAACCAATCTATGATGTTTTTGCATTTAGGTTGTAATTAGAACTATGTCTGAATAACCTGGGCATCACGTACAACTGGAGATGGGTGCAAACAGCAGCAATATTGCCGAGCTTGCAAGTAATGATTACCTCAAGCGTCTTGCTGGTACGGAATCCATCTCTGAGAATGATCCATTCTGGAATCAACTTCTGTCATTTTCCTTCACTACACCAACTAATGGGTAAGAAAATTAGATTAATACGTGGACATTATTCAATACAGAGAACATTTACAAGGATCTTGCTGGAACTTTTGGACCTGAGTTATAGAGAAAGATTGAATAGGTTGACTTTATTCCCTGGAGCATAGGAGAATAAGGGGAGATTTTATAGAGGTATATAAAATTAAGAGGGGTAAATGCAAGCAGGCTTTTTCTTCTGAGGTTGGATGAGACTAGAACTAGAGGTCATGGGTTAAGGATGAAAGGTGAAATGCTTAAGGGGAACCTGAGGGGGAACTTCTTCACTCAGAGGGTGATGAGAGTGTGGACAAGCTGCCAGCAGAGGTGATGGATGTGGGTTCAATTTGCAACATTTAAGAGAAATTTGGGTAGGTATATGGAGGGGAGGGATATGGAGGACTATTATTCAGGTGTGGGTCAATGGGATTAGGCAGAGTAACCTTTTGGCATGGACTAGATGGACCAAAGGGCCTGATTCTGTACTTTATGATTCTGATATACATTAACTGGAAGGGATATTGTGATTAAGTTAAACATTCACACCCACATTAATGCTTTCACATTCTTCAATGCTGCTGTATCTACAACTCTAGTAATTCTGCAGTAATGTGACTCATCTGGAGTAAGAATGCTTGTTGCTTTTTGTTGAGCTGTTTTTTGATCATGGATGTAGTTACAGGTCTTGTGCTTACTTTATTCTAGTTCAGAAACAGCACCGGCACTGGTTTGCATGAAAGAAAAATAAATAATTACAGAAAAATACAGAGATCCAGTATGATTACAGATGGAATGGGGCCATTACATCCACATCCCCAATAGCAGTAATTAAAAACTGTTCCCATTCCCTGTCTCTAGGTGGGTATCTAGTTGTCCAATCACAAACAAGAGGAAATCCAAGCCACACACACAACATGCTGGCAGAACACAGAAGGCCTGGGAGCATCTATGGAAAAGAATACAATCGACGTTTGGGCCGAGTCTCTTCATGAGATTAATTAGTGGGAGCAAATTAAAGGAAGGCAGGGGCAAACGCATTGTCTGAGTGGACATAGTCTGAATGATGATCTTAAGGCTTTAGCTCTTCGAGGCTTCAGTGAAGAGAGGCTTCACTCAGAGAAAGCAAAGCTCAATTTTTTTCCCTTCTCTTTCTATCTGCTCAGCTAGGACAGCAGAGATGACAGGCAGGATAATGCAAAGCTCCCCTTGCGAGATGTGGGAATGTAAAGAGACCATTGGTATCCCTAACCACGGCAATTGTGAGAAGTGCATCCTACTGCAGCTTCTAACAAACTGTGTTAAGGAGTTGAAGCTGAAACTGGATGAACTCCATATCATTCAGGAGGCTGAGGGGGCGATAGATAGGACATATAGAGAGGTAGTTACACCCAAGGTGCAAGACACAGGAAACTGGGTGACAGTCAGGAAGGGGAAAGCAGTTAAGGAACCAATGCAGAGTACTTCTATGGCCACCCCCTCAACATCAGGTAAATCACTTTGGATGCCGTTGGAGGGGGAAAATGACCTAACAGGAAAGTCACAGTGGTTGGGTATATGACACTGTCTATTTCTGTGATTCAGATTGGAAGGGGGAAGAAGAGGCACATTGTGGTGACAGGGATTCATTAGTTAGGGAAGCAGAGGAGGTTCTTTAGGTGAGAACAAGATTACTGGATGGTATGTTGTTTCCCGGGTGCCAGGGACCGAGATATCTCAGATTGAGTCCTCAGCATTCTTCATTGGGATGGTGAACAGCCAGAAGTCATGATCCATGTAGGTTCCAATGACATGGGTAGGACAAGTGGCGAGGTCCTGCATAGGGAGTTCAGGGAGTTAGGTTCTAAGTTAAAGGGCAGGAGCTCCAGGGTTGTGATCTCACGATTGCTACTTGTGCCATGTGCTAGGCTAGCTAGAACTAGGAAGATTATACAGTTTAACACATGGCTCAGGAGTTGATGTAAGATTTTTGGAACATTGGTCTCTCTTCCAGGGAAGGTGGGACCTCTACAGAAGGGATGTTTTGCACCTGAACTGGAGGGGGACTAATATCCTAGCAAAAAGGTTTGTTAATGCGGCATGGTGGGATTTAAACTAGAGTTGCAGGGGATGGGAACCAGAGTGCCAGAACAATTAGTAGAGAGGCTGTGGAGGCAGATGCTGGGAAGACCTCAGACAAAGTTAGAAATCAAAATAAAAAAAAGAATACAGGACTGAAGGTGATGTATCTGAATGTGCACAGTATACAGAATAAGGTAGGTGAATTTGCAGCACAATTGCAGACTGGCAGGTATGATATTGTAGGCATCATGGAATCTTGGCTTAATGTCCAAGGATACACAAAGTATTGCAAGGACAGGCAGAATGGTAGAAGGGGTGGTGTTGCTGTTTTAAAAAAAATTGAAATCAAATCATTAGCAAGAGGTGACATAGGGTTGGAAAGTGTTGAATCATTGTGAGTAGAGCTAAGGAACTGCAAGGCTAAAAAGATCCTGATGGGAGTTGTATACAGAATCTCTTAACAGTAGAGTAAGGATGTGGTCTACAAATTGCAACGGGAGATGGAAATGCATGACAAAAGGACAATGTCACAATAGTCATGGAGGACTTCAATATGCAGCTAGATTGGGAAAATCAAGTTGGTGCTGGATTACAGGAGGGGGAATTTCTAGCGTGCCTACAAGATAGCTTTTTAGAGCAGTTTATGTTGAGCCTATTAGGGGATCACAAACGAGAAAATCTACAAATGCTGGGAATCCAAGTGCACACACACAAAATGCTGGAGGAACTCAGCAGGCCAGGCAGCATCCATGGAAAAAAAGTACAGTCGACGTTTCAGGCTGAAACCCTTGGCAGAACTTGAAGGGTTTCGGTCTGAAATGTGGACTATATATTTTTTTCCATAGATGCTGCCTGACTTGCTGAGTTCCTCCAGCATTTTCTGTGTGCCACTAGGGGATCAGCTATTCTGGATTGGTAGTTGCGCAGTGATCCAGAAATGATTAGAGACCTTAAGGTAAAATAACCTTAGGGGGCAAGTGATCATGATATGATGAAATTCACCCTGAAATTTGAGAAGGAGAAGCTGAAGTCAGATGATTCAGTATTACAGTGGAGTAAAAGGAATTACAGGGGCATGAGAGAGAAGTTGGCCAATGTTGATTGGAAAAGAGCACTGGCAGGGACAATAGCAGAGCAGCAATGGCTGGCATTTCTGAAAGCAATTTGGAAGGCTCAGGATATATACATCCCAAAGAGGAAGGAGTATTCTAAAGGAAAGATGACACAACCAGGGCTAACAAGAGAAGTCAAAGCCAACATAATTAGATTGTAAAAGCATTCAGCCTCCAACCTTCTGTTCACATAAATGAGGATTACAACCGGGGATTTGATCAATTTAACTGATAATTTTCATTTGTGCATCGCATGCTCCTTTTTTCACAGTCAAGCCCAAAAAATGGAAAAAGCATGAAAAGAAACAAAAAATTCAATAACTGAAATGTCAGCAACTCAAAAGTATTCATTCTCACTATTTTGTTGAACCACCTCTCACAGCTATTACAGACATTAGTCTTTTTGGATAAGTCTGTAATAACTTTGGACATTGTGATGGAGCAAGATTTGCCCATTCCTCCTTGCAAAATTGTTCAAGCTGTGCTAGGTTAATTGGGGAGCGGAGGTGTACGGCATTCTTGAGGTCTTGCCAGCAACATTGGTCCAGAATAAGATCAGGACTCTGAGTGGGCCACTCAAGGAATTCAATTTTCTTAATTTGAAGGCATTCCATGGTTTCTCTGACCATGTCTTTTGGGTTGTTGTCCTGTTAAAGGAGGAACTTCCTCCCCAGTTTAAGCTTTCTGGCAGAGGCTAGCAGGTTTTTATAAAGGATTTCTCTGTATTTAGCAACGTTCATCTCCTGATAAGTCCTGACCAGATTTTCAGTCCTCTGCAACCTCCACCGTGCTTTACAGAGGGAATGGGCTTATCTGGCTGATGTGCAGTATTAAATTTACACAACATGTACCATTTAGTGTTGAGTTCAATATGTTCCACTTTAGTCTTATCCGACCACAAAACCTTCTTCCACATCTTTGCAGTGTCTGACTTCTTCCTTGCCATTCTTTTATAAATATCCTTTTCATGCAAGGCCTTGAACTTCATCTCCAGTGGCAGTCATTGACTTCTACTACTCACTCAGAGTTACTGTTGGTCAAGTGCTATTCTTCAATGACTTAAGTTTAGAGGGGCAGCCTGACCTAAGTAGTGTGGCTGTGTTTTCATATTTTTTCAATTGTTTTCACGATGGCTTCTCTGTTATCATTTGTCTTGGATGGTCTATTGTCTTAATTTTGGTTTGTTCTGTTGAAAATCTCATGCAGAGAGAGGGGGTATTTATTCTTATGAATTCATTGCAAACCGGTGATCCTCCAATTTTCTACATCACAAAATTAGGTGAATTGGCCAGGTAATGTTGCACCTGAAGAAAGGTAGTGTAGTCGTCACAAATGTGATGAATACTTTTTCAGCCTCGTGATTTTGGTTTTTAGTTTTTAGTGTCAACAAATACATTCAAAAACTTCCACACTTGTACCGTGGAGAGCATTCTGACAGGCTGCATCACTGTCTGGTATGGAGGGGCTACTGCACAGGACCGAAAGAAGCTGCAGAAGGTTGTAAATTTAGTCGGCTCCATCTTGGGTACTAGCCTACAAAGTACCCAGGACATCTTCAGGGAGTGGTGTCTCAGAAAGGCAGCGTCCATTATTAAGGACCTCCAGCACCCAGGGCATGCTCTTTTCTCACTGTTACCATCAGGTAGGAGGTACAGAAGACAGCTTCTTTCCCTCTGCCATCCAATTCCTGAATGGACATTGAAGCTTTGGACACTACCACACTTTTTTTAATATATAGAATTTCTGTTTTTGAACATTTTTAAAATCTATTCAATTTATGTAATTGATTTACTTGTTTATTATTATGTTTTAAAAAGTTATTATTTTGTCTCCCTCTGCTAGATTATGTATTGCATTGAACTGCTGCTGCTAAGTTAACAAATTTCATGTCACAGGCTGGTGATAATAAACCTGATTCTGAATTGTTGACAGGTTTTGGAATTTTCCATTTGATTTGACACGTTGTAATATTTTGTAGATTAACCCAAAAATCCTGCTTAAATATATATTTTAAATTGAGAAAACCGGACAGTATAATATGAAAATAGTTGTATGGGCTGAATACTTTTTCCAAGACACTGTAATTTTGAAGCCTCATTTGTTAACAAAGAACAGTACAGCACAGTGTGAGGATCAGGTTTAATATCACTGGCATATGTCGTGGAATATGCTGTTCTGTGGCAGCAGTACATTGCAATAAATAATTTAAAAACAAATTATAATAAGAACTAATATAGTGCAAAAAGAGAGGGGGAAGAAAAAAGAAAAAATATACTGAGGTAGTTCATAGCTTCAGTGTCCATTCAGGAATCTGAAGGCAGAGGGGAAGAAACTGTTCCTGAAATGAGTGTGTGTCTTCAGGCTCCTTGATGGTAACAATGAGAAGAGGGTATGTACTGTTTTTTTTTAATGACAGATAAGCCCTTGTTGTGCCATCCTTTATAAACCCAGTCCTTGATCAATCTAACCCTTCCCTCCTACATAGTCCATAAACCTCCATTTTCCTTACATCCATTTGTCTATCTAAGAGTCTTTTAAAATATTTTAAATATTCTTATTGCATCTGCCACTTCTATAATCCCCAACAATGCATTCTGTATAAAAAAAAACGTATCTCCCTGCTAAACTTCACTCACTCACCGTAAATGGATCTGGTCTGGTATTGGCCATTGCACCCTAGGAAAAACAATGCTTTAGCAAGGATGTCTAGCCATTGGTGAGGGTGCAAAGAAGATTTATTGGAATAGCATCAATGATGAGGGTTTTCAATTATGCTTTGCTATCTATGCCCCTCATAATCTTGTGCGCTTTCAACCAATCACCTCTCATCCTCTTCACTTCAGAGAGAAAAGCTATTGTTCAACCAACCTTTCCTCGAGACATGCTTTTAATCCAGGCAGCATCCTGGTAAGTCTCTGCACTTTCTCTAAAGCTTTCACATCTTTCCTATAATGAGGTGACTAGAACTGAACACAGTACTCCAAGTGTGGTCTAACCAGTAAGACAACATTAATTCTTGGCTTTTGTACTCGCTTCCCTGCCTAATGAAGGCTAACACATCATAAGCTGCCTTAACCATCCTTTCAATTTGTGCAGTAACTTTGATGGATCTATGTACATGGATCCCATGATTGCTTTGTTCTTCCACATTTTTAAGGATCCTGCTAATAACCTTGTACTCTGCTTTCAAATTTGACCTTCTAAACTATATCACTTCACAGTTTTCTAGGCTGAACTCCATCTGCTACTTCTGTCAATGTCCTGTTGAAACCTATCTTCCACTGCCCTGAAGAAAGTAAACCTAACCTCTCTAGAATTTTCACATGCCTAGAATTACTATTGGAAATCTTCTCCATGCTTTCTCCCAAGTTCTTGCATCTTCCGTAAAGTGTGGAGCCAGAAACAGGGCACAAAGACTCCAGTTGAATCAGAATCAGTTTTATTAGCATTGGCATATGTTGTGAAATTTGCTGTTTTGTGACAGCAGTGCATTACAATACATAATAATAAAAACCAATGTTATAATTATGCATATAGTACTGTGCAAAAGTCTTGGGGATATATATAGTATCTTGGGTGCCTTAGACTTTTGCACAGTACTGTATATGTTAACATGGCACAAAGAGCTAGTTTGTAAATCTGGCAGGAACAAAGGATATTGGGAATAGTGAAAGTCGGGCACCGCTGAATGGGTGTTGTTAGGTGGCAGAGAAGGAGTGCCAGGAACAGGGGGTGGCACGGGTGCAATCACACCCAGCCCTAAGACACCAGGCAAGGTTATTTGATTTCAAACAATTGATTTATTGATCAATACAGAATGTCTCTCTGGTGCTTCCCACTCCATCCCCTTTAAAAACATAGAAAACCTACAGCACAATACAGGCCTTTTGGCCCACAAAGCTGTGCCGAACATGTCCTTGCCTTAGAAATTACCTAGGGTTACTCACAGCCCTCTATTTTTCTAAGCTCCATGTACCTATCTAGGGGTCTCTTAAAAGACCCTATCGTATCTGCCTCCACCACCATCGCCAGCAGCCCATTCCACGCACTCACCACTCTCTGAGTAAAAAACTTACCCCTGACATCTCCTCTGTACCTATTTCCAAGCACCTTAAAACTGTGCCCTCTTGTGCTAGCCATCACAGCCTTGGGAAAAAGCCTCTGACTATCCACACGATCAATGCCACTCATCATCTTGTACCCCTCTATCAGGTCACCTCACGTTCTCTGTCGCTCCAAGGAGAAAAGGCCGAGTTCACTTGACCTATTCTCATAAGGTATGCTCCCCAATCCAGGCAACATCCTTGTAAATCTCTTCTGCACCCTTTCTATAGTTTCCATGTCTTTTCTGCGGTGAGATGACCAGAACTGAGTACAGTACTCCAAGTGGGGTCTGACCAAGGTCCTATATAGCTGCAACATTACCTCTCGGCTCCTAAACTCAGTCCCACGATTGATGAAGGCCAATGCACCGTATGCCTTCTTAACCATAGAGTCAACCTGCGTAGCAGCTTTGAGTGTCCTATGGACACGGACCCCAAGATCCCTCTGATCCTCCACACTGCCAAGAGTCTTACCATTAATACTATATTCTGCCATCATATTTGACTTACCAAAATGAACCACTTCACACTTTCCTGGGTTGAACTCTGTCTGTCACTTCTCAGCCCGGTTTTGCATTCTGTCAATGTCCTGCTGTAATCTCTGACAGCTCTCCACACTATCCACAACACCTCCAACCTTTGTGTCATCAGCAAATTTACTAACCCATCCCTCCACTTCCTCATCTAGGTCATTTATAAAAATCACGAAGAGTAGGGGTCCCAGAACAGATCCCTGAGGCACACCACTGGTCACCAACCTCCATGCAGAATGTGACCTGTCTACAACCACTCTTTGCCTTTTGTGGGCAAGCCAGTTCTGGATCCATAAAGCAATGTCCCCTTGGATCCCATGCCTCCATACTTTCTCAATAAGACTTGCATTATCAAATGCCTTGCTGAAATCCATATACACTACCTATACTGCTCTACCTTCATCAATGTGTTTAGTCACATCCTCAAAAAATTCAATCAGGCTCGTAAAGCATGCCTGTCTTTGACAAAGCCATGCTGACTATTCCTAATCATATTATGCCTCTCCAAATGTTCATAAATCCTGCCTCTCAGGATCTTGATAAGTTGATCTCAGGATCAACTTATCAATCACTGAAGTACAAACATAAGACACACTGGTCCATAATTTCCTGGGCTAAAGTTCTTAGAATTTTACTTGAAGGAGAATGGGAAATGCTTCAACCTCTCAATTCAATATCCTGTCCAAGTTCAGTTCTGTGATGGCAGGCATTTGGAAAGTCTTTCTCCCATTCCCTACAGCATAGCAATATTTTAAGGGAACAACATCCATAACCTTCGGAACTTTTCCTGTCCCCATTGATGATGCAAAGATCATTACCAGAGGCTCACCAATTTCCTCCCTCGCCTCCAACAGTAGCCTGGGGTACATCTCGTCAGGTCCCAGTGACTTATCCAACTTGATACTTTCCAAAAGCTCCAGCACATCCTCTTTTTCTTAATGTCTGTAAGTCATCCCTACAATCGCCAAGATCCTTTCTCTCAATGAATATTGAAACAAAATATTCATTCAGTACCTCTGCCATCTCCTTTGGTTCCATACACATTTTTCCACTGTCACACTTGATTGGTCCAATTCTCTCACATACATAAGACCATGAGATATAGAGCAGAAGTAGGCCATTTAGCCCATCGAGTCTGCTCTGCTGTTCATGGGCTGATCCAATTCTTCCAGTCATACCCACTCCCTACATCTTATCCTCTTGCTCTTCACATACTTCGTAGAATGCCTTGGGGTTTTCTTTTGGAAGAGGACAGCGAGGCTGAGAAGAAGTGCGGCGGCGGCCATTTTCAAATTGCTTCTCAGATCGGAGTTCTGAGAGGCGGGACTGCGCAGGCGCGTGAAGGAGGCCTGGGAAGGAGGGAAGATATAAAAAGGAGAGAAGGAGTGAGGCAGTTCTCTTTTGGAAGAGGACAGCGAGGCTGAGAAGAAGTGCGGCGGCGGCCATTTTCAAATTGCTTCTCAGATCGGAGTTCTGAGAGGCGGGACTGCGCAGGCGCGTGAAGGAGGCCTGGGAAGGAGGGAAGATATAAAAAGAACGCAGCCTTAAGCAGCGGGCAGCTTCGTTTGCGGGCAGCGGAGTGAGTCGGGAGCAGAGTGTAGGGCTTGGGCTCAGAGGGCTTAGGCGGAAGAGGGCACAGTAGGCTTATCTTTTAGTTCTTGTTATTTTCAGTTATTCGGGAGGTATGAGTGTGAGGGCAGCTTGTTGTTCTCGGTGTCGGATGTGGGAGATCCTGGAGTCTCCGAGCCTCCCGGACGTCCACATCTGCGCCAGGTGCGCCGAACTGCAGCTCCTGAGGGACCGAATTAGGGAACTGGAGCTGCAGCTCGATGACCTTCGCCTGGTCAGGGAGAGTGAGGAGGTGATAGAGAGGAGTTACAGGCAGGTGGTCACTCCGGGGCCACGGGAGGCAGATAGGTGGGTCACGATCAGGAAGGGGAAGGGGCAGGTACTAGAGAGTACCCCAGTGGCTGTACCCCTTGACAATAAGTACTCATGTTTGAGTACTGTTGGGGGGGACAGCCTACCTGGAGGAAGTGACAGTGGCCGGGCCTCCGGCACAGAGGACGGCCCTGTAGCTCAGAAGGGTAGGGATAGAAGAAAGAGGACCATAGTAATAGGGGACTCGATAGTCAGGGGTTCAGACAGGCGGTTCTGTGGAGGTGATCGGGAGTCCCGGATGGTTGTTTGCCTCCCTGGTGCCAGGGTCCGGGACGTTTCTGATCGCGTCCAAGATATCCTGAAGTGGGAGGGTGAGGAGCCAGAGGTCGTGGTACATGTAGGTACCAATGACATAGGTAGGAAAGGGGAAGAGGTCCTGAAACGAGAGTATAGGGAGTTAGGAAGGCAGTTAAGAAGAAGGACCGCAAAGGTAGTAATCTCGGGATTACTGCCTGTACCACGCGACAGTGAGAGTAGGAATGGAATTAGGTGGAGGATGAATGCGTGGTTGAGGGATTGGAGCAGGGGGCAGGGATTCAAGTTTCTGGATCATTGGGACCTCTTCTGGGGCAGGCGTGACCTGTTCAAGAAGGACGGGTTACACTTGAATCCTGGGGGGACCAATATCCTAGCGGGGAGGTTTGCTAGGGCTACGGGGCAGACTTTAAACTAGTAAGATGGGGGGGCGGAAATCAATTTGAGGAAACTATGGGAGAGGAGGTTAGTTCACCAGTAGAGCAAGTAAGTAGACCGTGTGTGAGGGAGGACAGGCAGGTGATGGAGGAGGGATGCGCTCAGCCCGAAGTTGTAGGGGAGAAGAAAGAAAAGGATAATAAATTTGAATGCATTGCTAGGGATGAAAAGAGAGGAGGAGGTGGAGAGTATCTTAAATGTATCTATTTTAATGCTAGGAGCATTGTAAGAAAGGTGGATGAGCTTAAAGTGTGGATTGATACATGGAATTATGATGTTGTAGCTATTAGTGAAACATGGTTGCAGGAAGGGTGTGATTGGCAACTAAATATTCCTGGATTTAGTTGCTTCAGGTGTGATAGAGTAGGAGGGGCCAGAGGAGGAGGTGTTGCATTGCTTGTCCGAGAAAATCTTATGGCGGTGCTTTGGAAGGATAGATTACAGAGCTCCTCTAGGGAGGCTATTTGGGTGGAATTGAGGAATGGGAAAGGTGTAGTAACACTGATAGGAGTGTATTATAGGCCACCTAATGGGGAGCGTGAGTTGGAAGAGCAAATGTGTAAGGAGATAGCAGATATTTGTAGTAAACACAAGGTGGTGATTGTGGGAGATTTTAATTTTCCACACATAGATTGGGAAGCTCATTCTGTAAAAGGGCTGGATGGTTTAGAGTTTGTGAAATGTGTGCAGGATAGCTTTTTGCAACAATACATAGAAGTACCGACTAGAGATGGGGCAGTGTTGGATCTCCTGTTAGGGAATGCGATAGGTCAGCTGACAGATGTATGTGTTGGGGAGCACTTCGGGTCCAGTGATCACAATAGCATTAGCTTCAATATAATTATGGAGAAGGACAGGACTGGACCTAGAGTTGAGATTTTTGATTGGAGAAAGGCTAACTTTGAGGAGATGCGCAGGGATTTAGAGAGAGTGGAATGGGTCAAGTTGTTTTATGGGAAGGATGTAATAGAGAAATGGAGGTCATTTAAGGGTGAAATTATGAGGGTACAGAATCTTTATGTTCCTGTTCGGTTGAAAGGAAAGATTAAAGGTTTGAAAGCGCCATGGTTTTCAAGGGATATTAGAAACTTGGTTCGAAAAAAGAGGGATGTCTACAATAGATATAGGCAGCATGGAGTAAAGGAATTGCTCGAGGAATATAAAGAATGTAAAAGGAAACTTAAGAAAGAGATTAGAAAAGCTAAAAGAAGTTACGAGTTTGGTTTGGCAAATAAGGTGGAAGTAAATCCGAAAGGCTTCTACAGTTATATTAAAAGCAAGAGGATAGTGAGGGATAAAATTGGTCCCTTAGAGAATCAGGGTGGTCAGCTATGTGTGGAGCCGAGGGAGATGGGAGAGATTTTGAACGATTTCTTCTCTTCGGTATTCACTAAGGAGAAGGATATCGAATGGTGTAAGGTGTGGGAAACAAGTAAGGAAGTTATGGAACCTATGACAATTAAAGAGGTGGAAGTACTGGCGCTTTTAAGAAATTTAAAAGTGGATAAATCTCCGGGTCCTGACCGGATATTCCCCAGGACCTTGAGGGAAGTTTGTGTAGAGATAGCAGGAGCTCTGACGGAGATCTTTCAGATGTCATTAGAAACAGGGATTGTGCCGGAGGATTGGCGTATTGCTCATGTGGTTCCATTGTTTAAAAAGGGTTCTAGAAGTAAGCCTGGCAATTATAGACCTGTCAGTTTGACATCAGTGGTGGGTAAATTAATGGAAAGTATTCTTAGAGATAGTATTTATAATTATCTGGATAGACAGGATCTGATTAGGAGTAGCCAGCATGGATTTGTGCGTGGAAGGTCATGTTTGACAAACCTTATTGAATTTTTTGAAGTAGTTACGAGGAATGTTGACGAGGGTAAGGCAGTGGATGTAGTCTATATGGACTTCAGCAAGGCCTTTGACAAAGTTCCACATGGAAGGTTAGTTAAGAAGGTTCAGTCGTTAGGTATTAGTGCTGGAGTAATAAAATGGATTCAACAGTGGCTAGATGGGAGATGCCAGAGAGTAGTGGTGGATAATTGTTTATCGGGATGGAGGCCGGTGACTAGCGGGGTGCCTCAGGGATCTGTTTTGGGCCCAATGTTGTTTGTAATATACATAAATGATCTGGATGATGGGGTGGTAAATTGGATTAGTAAGTATGCTGATGATACTAAGGTAGGAGGTGTTGTGGATAATGAGGTGGGTTTTCAAAGCTTGCAGGGAGATTTATGCCGGTTAGAAGAATGGGCTGAACGTTGGCAGATGGAGTTTAATGCTGAGAAGTGTGAGGTTCTACATTTTGGCAGGAATAATCCAAATAGAACATACAGGGTAAATGGTAGGGCATTGAGGAATGCAGTGGAACAGAGAGATCTAGGAATAACAGTGCATAGTTCCCTGAAGGTGGAGTCTCATGTAGATAAGGTGGTGAAGAAGGCTTTTGGAACGCTGGCCTTTATAAATCAGAGCATTGAGTACAGAAGTTGGGATGTAATGTTAAAATTGTACAAGGCATTGGTAAGGCCAAATTTGGAATATTGTGTACAGTTCTGGTCACCGAATTATAGGAAAGATATCAATAAATTAGAGAGAGTGCAGAGACGATTTACTAGGATGTTACCAGGGTTTCAGCACTTAAGTTACAGAGAAAGGTTGAACAAGTTAGGTCTCTATTCATTGGAGCGTAGAAGGTTGAGGGGGGATTTGATCGAGGTATTTAAAATGTTGAGAGGGATAGATAGAGTTGACGTGAATAGGCTGTTTCCATTGAGAGTAGGGGAGATTCAAACGAGAGGACATGATTTGAGAGTTAGGGGGCAAAAGTTTAAGGGAAACACGAGGGGGTATTTCTTTACTCAGAGAGTGATAGCTGTGTGGAATGAGCTTCCTGTAGAAGTAGTAGAGGCCAGATCAGTTGTGTCATTTAAGGTAAAATTGGATAGGTATATGGATAGGAAAGGAGTGGAGGGTTATGGGCTGAGTGCGGGTAGGTGGGACTAGGTGAGATTAAGAGTTCGGCACGGACTAGGAGGGCCGGAATGGCCTGTTTCCGTGCTGTGATTGTTATATGGTTATATGGTTAATCCTGTCTGTTAAGGCCTTCTCATGGCCCCTTCTGGCTCTCCTAATTTCATTCTTAAGCTCCTTCCTGCTAGCCTTATAATATTCTAGATCTCTATCATTACATAGTTTTTTGAACCTTTCATAAGCTCTTCTTCTTGACTAGATTAACAACAGCCTTTCTACACCACGGTTCCTGTACCCTACCATCCTTTCCCTATCTCATTGGAATGTACTCATTGTGCAGATCTCTACACAAATATCCCCTAAACGTTTGACACATTTCTGCTGTACATTTCCCTGAGAACATTTGTTCTCAAATTTATGTTTCCAAGTTCCTGCCTGATAGCCTCATATTTCCCCTTACTCCAATTACCGTAGATTCCGGATTTTAAGCCGCTACTTTTTTCCCACATTTTGAACAGCTTTGAACTCTGCGGCCTTTAATACAGAGCGGCTAATACATGGTTTTTTTTCATGCCGCCAAAAACATTTTGCCTCGTAACAGTAGACCAATAAAATTGATGAGTAGTTCACAGAGGTCCAATGAAATTGTACGATAAATCAAGCGCACTTTCACAATTAAATTATTGTAAATCAGTCATTTGTACTCACCCTCATCAACATGGAAAACACTCGAAGAAAAGCATTGTGCTGCCTTTATGGCAGTTATTTAGTTTATAATATTTTCGCTTAGTAATTCATTTTCAAGTTAAAGTTAGAAGAGTTTTAACTATATTTGTTTTCTGTACTACATCGCGGGATGCTATGACGTCACACCCGGTTTCGCCGCGTCTTGTGGGATACCGGTTTGCGATAAACGGGACGGCGGGGGGGAGCGGCGGAGCGAAAACGCTGCTTTTAAGTTAAAGGCGATCAATAACTTTTCCTGGTAGGCTGCAGTATATATATTTTTTACCAGTCGTTAGGAGATATTGGAATGTTGTTCAGTAAAGAAGTATACGCAACGTATATTTAAAAGTAGCCGCGTTACAGGCACGGTTCGAAAAAAAGCATTTGCAATATGTATTTGTTTTTGTTACCATATGGATTTAATTAAAAGTTAAAAAATCCTCACGTGTAATATCTTTCTGTGTAAATATCTCATATTACAACGTGGGACACCTGCGGCCGAAAATCCGGTGCGGCCTAAAATCCGGTGCGGACTTTACAAGTAAAAAATTGATTTTATTTCTAAAATTAGAGCCAGCGGCTTTTAATCAGGTGCGCTCTGTAGTCCGGAATCTACGGTAAATGCTTTCCTAACTTGTCTGTTCCTATCCCTCTCCAATGCTATGGTAAAGGAGATAGAATTGTGATCACTATCTCCAAAATCCTCTCCCACTCAGAGATCTGATACCTGACCAGGTTCATTTCCCAATACCAGATCAAGTACAGCCTCTTCTCTTTTAGACTTATCTATATACTGTGTAAAGAAACCTTTCTGAACACACCTAACAAACTCAACCCCATCTAAACCCCTTCGCTCTTTTGGGAGATGCCAATCGATATTTGGGAAATTAAAATCTTCTACCACAACAACACTGTTATTATTACACCTTTCCAGCATCTTGTCTCCCTATCTGCTCCTCGATGTCCCTGTTACTATTAGGTGGTCTATTTAAAAAAAAAACACCCAGTAGAGTTATTGACCCCTTCCTGTTCCTAACTTACACCCACAGAAACTCTGTAGACAATCCCTCCATGACTTCCTCCTTTTCTGCAGCCGTGACACTATCTCTGATCAACAGTGCCACGCCTCCACCTCTTTTGCCTCCCTCCCTGTCCTTTTTGAAACACCTAAAGCCTGGCACTTGAAGTAACCATTCCTGCCTCTGAGCCATCCAAGTATCTGTAATGGCCACAGCGTCATAGCTCCAAGTGGTGATCCACGCTGTAAGCTCATCCGCTTTATTCATAATACTCCTTGCGTTAAAATCGACACATCTCAAACCATCGGTCTGAGTGAGTCCCTTCTCTATCACCTGCCTATCCTCCCTCTCACACTGCCTCCAAGCTTTCTCTATTTGTGAGCCAACCGCCTCTTCCTCCGTCTCTTCAGCTCGGTTCCCACCCCCCAGCAATTCTAGTTTAAACTCTCCCAATAGCCTTTGTAAATCTCCTCACCAGTATATTGGTCCCACTGGGATTCAAGTGCAACCCGTCCTTTTTGTACAGGTCATGCCTGTCCCAAAAGAGATCCCAATGATCCAGAAATCTGAATCCATGCTCTCTGCTCCAATCCTTCAGCTATGTATTTATCCTCCACCTCACTCACTGTACTCACTGTCACGTGGCACAGGCAGTAATCCTGAGATTACTACCTTTGAGCTCCTGCTTCTTAAATTCCTTCCTAACTCTCTGTAGTCTGTTTTCAGGACCTCTGCCCTTTTCCTACCTATGTCATTGGTACCAATATGTACCATGACCTTTGGCTGTTCTCCTTCCCATTTCAGGATATTGTGGACGCGGTCAGAAACATCCTGGACCCTGGCACCTGGGAGGCAAACTACCATCCGTGTTTCTTTCCTGCGTCCACAAAATTGCCTGTCTGACCTCCTAACTATAAGAGTCCCCTATTACTGCTGCCATCCTCTTCCTTTCTTGTACCCTTTTGAGCCACAGGTCCAGACTTTGTACCAGAGGCAAGGCCACTGTTGCTTCCCCCAGGTAGGCCGTCCCCCCAAAACAGTACTCAAACAGGAGTACTTACTGTTAAGGGGGACAGCCACATGGGGTGCTCTGTAGCATCTGACTCTTGCCCTTCCCTCTCCTGACTGTTGCCCACTTATCTGTCTCCCGAGGCCCCTGTGTGACTACCTACCTATAGCTCCTCTCTATCACCTCCTCACTCTCCCTGACCAAATGAAGGTCATCGAGCTGCATCTCCAGTTCCCTAACGTGGTCCCTAAGGAGCTGCAGCTCGACGCACCTGGTGCAGGTGTGGCCATCCGAGAGGTTTGGAGTCACCAGAACTTCCCACATCTGACACCAATCACAGAACACTGGCCTCACACACATACTTCCTGCCTGCATTCTACACTGATAACCTACCTGGCCTCGACCCGTTATCGCTGAAGCCCTGATGAGCCAAAACCTTCCTACTCTATGTCTCCCTCTACTCTGTCGCCTGCTCCTCTGCGCTTGCTGTATAAAGCTGTCTCCTTTTAAACTCTTCTCACTGTTCTACCTGGCTGACGTCCACGCGCTTGCGCATTCGTGCCCTGATCAAACTGCCAAAAAATAACCATCTCCTTTTAAACTCTTCTTGCTGTTCTTCCTGGCTGACGTCCACGCACTTGCGCAGTTGTGCCCGATCAAACTTCTGAAGAAATAATCTGTCTCCTTAGCCCTACCGCTATTCTCCTTTCCCTGCCACCTTCCCACAGTCAGTCCACAATAGAGACCCAAATCAGAATCATGTTTATCGTCACTCACATATATCGTAAAACTTGTTTTTTTTTGCAGCAGTACATTGCAATACACAAACTTATTACTGTTACGTATTCAGGCAACAATAAATATATGTGAGTTAGGCAAGGGTTTTAATAACAAATAACACGTTTATTTAACACTGAAAACAAACCCCCCAAAAGTAAACAAACACTAACGTAACTGGAAAACAGCTGCTGTGCGGCAGCTTATCAGTTCTTAAAGCGATGCAGCTCAAACAGTTCTTAAAGCGATGTTGCAAAAACAGTTCTTTAAAAGTGGTATGCCAAAAGTTCAAAATGCTCAGTCCATTTAAAAGGAGAGACTTTTTAAGGCGATTTAAATTCTCTTCCACGTCGTTTTCCTTCGATCCCCGGCGTCGAACTCTTCCCACGAAGAATTTTATGAAACGTAACGGCTTAAAGGCACTGACCTTTCCTTTATCACACTGTCCTCAATCTTCTGCTATCCCGCAGAGATTAACACGAGAACAGTCAACGAATTCCTTTTGAATAAGGATCAAATAAGGTCGAACCTGTTTCACCGTCGAAATTCGATTCTCCTCAATCTTTAACTCCCGAACTCTTATCTTCACTCTCCACTAGCAGTATTGTAAAGAAACTGCTGGCAATGACCTTTTAAACTTTAGGCATTAGATAAAACTTCATCTTTCAACTAAACTGCGTCATAACATTAAATCACGCAGTGGCATGAAGTCAACATGGCAAATTCAGCCACGAACTGCCCCACCCCACAGTGAGAGGTCCTCCTCTTATACCCTGTGAAAAAAAAAACCTGTCACATGACCTCTACTGGCGGGAAAATGACATCACTCCACCATCACAAGACCATTACCTCAAGTCCAGTATAGCTTCAACCCCAGTCACGTGACAAGGGTACCACTGTCACGTGTCACGAGTACGTAACATTACAGTACTGTGCAAAAGTCTTAGGCACCCTAAGAAAAATGAGTTAATGTACATGGGCTCATTGTCCATTCAGAAATCTGATGGTGGAGGGGAAGAAGCAGTTCCTGAAACATTGAGTGTGTGTCTTCAAGCTCCTGTACCACCTCCTTGATGGTTGCAATGAGAAGAGGGCATGTTCTGGGTGATGGGGGTCCTTTAATGATGGATGCTGCCTTTTTGAGGTATCGTCTTTTGAAGGTGACTTCGATGCTGGGGAGGCTAGTGACCATGATGGAGCTGGATGAGTTTGCAACTTCATGCAGCTTTTTCTGATTCTGTACAGTGGCCCCTCCATGCCAGATGGTGATGCAGCCAATTCAATGCTCTCCATGGTATATCTGTAGAAATTTTGTGGCTGTGTGATTGTTTCATTAAGGTTCATCATGACTTCCTTGCTTTTGTAATGTTGTCCGAAGTCCCATTTGTTCTTTTAATCAGTTTCTCAATCAGCTCTGGCATTTTTCTTAGATTTCCCTTAGATTTCTCTACCGCTGACTGCCTTTCAGAAATGCATGTTTCGTGCATAGAGAGCATACGAAACAGGCACAGGCACAGTAGGCTGTGGAGGAATTCTGGTAAATCTGGCGGGAGCAGGGATTAATGGATTTACGGCTAAATTTGCTGATGATACAAAGATAGGTAGAGGAGTGGATAGTGTTGAGGAAACAGAGAGCCTGTGGAGAGACTTAGATAGTTTAGGGGAATGGGCAAAGAAGTGGCAAATGAAATACAATGTTGGAAAGTGTATGGTCATGCACTTTGGTGAAAGACTATTATTTAGATGGGGAGAGAATTCAAAATACAGTGATATAAAGGGACTTGGGAATCCTTGTGCAAGATACCCTAAAGGTTAACCTCCAGGTTGAGTCAGTGGTGGAGAAGGTGAATGCAATGTTAAAATATAAAAGCATAGAAAACCTACAGCACAATACAGGCCCTTCGGCCCACAAAGTTGTGCCAAACACGTCCTGACCTTCAAAATTACTGGGCTTACCTATAGCCCTCTATTTTACTAAGCTCCATGTACATACCTGAAAGCCTCTTAAAAGACCCTATCATATCCGGCTCCACCACCATTGCTGGTAGCCCATTCCATGCACTCACCACTCTCTGAGTAAAAAACTTACCCCTGACATCTCCTCTGTACCTACTCCCCCGCACTTTAAACCTGTGTCCTCTTGTGGAAACCTTTTCAGCCCTGGGAAAAAGCCTCTGACTATCCACACGATCAATGCCTCTCAACATCTTATACACCTCTGTCAGGTCACCTCTCATCCTCTGTCACTCCAAGGAGGAAAGGCCGAGTTCACTCAACCCATTCTCATAAGACATGCTTCCCAATCCAGGCAACATCCTTGTAAATCTCCTCTGCACCCTTTCTATGGCTTCCACATCCTTCCTGTAGTGAGGTGACCAGAACTGAACACAGTACTCCAAGTGGGGTCTGATCAGGGTCCTATATAGCTGCAACATTACCTCCCAGCTCCTAAACTCAGTCCCATGATTGATGAAGGCCAATGCACCGTATGCCTTGTTAACCACTCTAGTCAACCTGCGTAACAGCTTTGAGTGTCCTATGGACCCAGACCCCAAGATCCCTCTGATCCTCCACACTGCCAAGAATCTTACCATTAATACTATATTCTGCCATCATATTTGACCTACCAAAATTAACCATTTCACACTTATCTGGGTTGAACTCCATCTGCCACTTCTCAGCCCAGTTTTGCATCCTATCAATGTCCTACTGTAACCTCTGACAGCCCTCCACACTATCCAGCCTTTGCATCATCAGCAAACTTGGTAACCCATCCCTCCACTTCTTCATTCAGGTCATTTGTAAAAATCACGAAGAGTAAGGGTCCCAGAACAGATCCCTGAGGCACTCCACTGGTGACCGACCTCCATGTAGAATATGACCTGTCTACGACCACTCTTTGCCTTCTGTGGGCAAGCCAGTTCTGGATCCACAAAGCAATGTCCCCTTGGATCCCATGCCTCCTTATTTTCTCAATAAGCCTTGCATGGGGTACCTTATCAAATGCCTTGCTGAAATCCATATACAACATCTACTGCTCTTCCTTCATCAATGTGTTTAGTCACATTGAATGTTGGCATTCATTTCTAGAGATACAGAATATAAGAGCAGGGATGTGATGTTGAGGCTCTATAAGGCACTCATGAGACCATACTTTGTTTGGACTATTGTGTGCAGTTTTGGACTCCTTATTTTAGAAAGGATATACTGACATTGGAGAGGGTTCAGAGAAGATTCACAAGAATTGATTCCAGGAATGAAAGGTTACCGTATGAGGAATATTTGGCAGCTCTTGGGCTGTATTCCCTGGAGTTCAGGAGAATGAGGGGGGGGATCTCATCAAAACATTCCGAATGTTAAAAGGTCTGAACAGATTATATATGGCAAAGTTATTTCCCATGGTAGGGGAGTCCAGGCACAACTTCAGGATTGAAGGATGTTCGTTTAGAACAGAGATGTGAAGAAATTATTTTAGTCAGAGGCTGGTAAATCTGTCGAACTTGTTGCCATGAGCAGCTGTGGAGGCCAAGTCATTGGGTGCATTTAAGGCAGAGATGGATAAGTTCTTGATTAGTCAAGGCATCAAAGGGTATGGGGAGAAGGCAAGAGAGTGGGGATGACTGGAAGAATTGGATCCACTCATGATTGAATGATGGAGTAGACTTAATGGACCAAATGTCCTTCTTCTGTGCCTGTATCCTATGGTCTTATGGCATTCTGCAGGTCAGGAAACAGTCAGCATTTTGGGCCATGACCCTCCATTGGGACTTGCAAGGAAGGGGGAAGATGCCAAAATATGGTGGGGAGAGGGGAAGGAGGACAAGCTAGAAGGTGATGGGTGAAGCCTGGTGAGTGGGAGAGGGAATGAAGTAAGAAGCTGGGAGGTGATAGGTGGAAAAGGTAAAAGGTTAGAGAAAAAGGAATCTGATAGGAAAGGAGAGTGGATCATGGGGGAAAGGGAGGGAGAAGGCGCACAGTGGGAGATGATAGGTAGGTAAGGAGATGACGTAAAGAGGCTAGAGTAGAGAATTGAAGGAATAGGCTAATTAGCCCCTCAACATGCTCTACTATACAGCAATAATATGGCAGGTCCAATCTTTACCTCAGCACACCTTTCCCACTCTCTCTTTGTACTGACAATACTCCAGTGTTTTAAATTTCAGGCGGTATCCTCTTTAATGTATTTAAACGTGAACTTTATATATCATAAGTATATCAAAACATACTGTGAAATGTGTCATTTACATCAATGACCAACACAGTCTGAGGATATGCTGAGTGCAGCTGGAAAAATTCTCTCCATGCTTCTGGCAGCAACATATCATGGCCACAACTTACTAACCTTATCCTGTACCTCTTTGGATTATGGGAGAAAACCAGAGCACCCAGAGGAAACCCATTCAGACACTGGGTGAATATACAAGCTCCTTACAGACAGTGGGGGGAATTGAACCCTGATCACTGGTGCTGTAAAGTGTTACATTAACTGCTATGTTACTATGTCACCATCAATGTATTTATTGACTTCCAAAAACCTACAAAAAGTAGAGGATATGGCCCAGACTATCACAGGTAAAGCCTTCCCCACCATTGAGCACATCTACATGGAGCGCTCTTGTAGGAAAACAGCATCCATCATCAGGGACACCCGCCATCCAGGTCATATTCACTTCTCGCAGATGCCATCAGGAAGGAGGTGCAGGAGCCTAAGGTCCCACATTACCAGGTTCAAGAACAGTTATTACCCCTCAACCATCAGGCTCCGATCCAAAGAGGATAACCTCACTCCACTCACTACCAACACTGAACTTTCCACCAGAAAGATGAAAACTGAATACATTTGCCCATCTTCCTTTTCTGGCTTCTGTGCCCTTCCTTTCCAGTCCTGATGAAGGGTTGCTTATTTCTCTTCATAGATGTTGCCTGACCTGCTGAGTTCCTCCAGCACTTTGTGTCTTGCTTAAAATTTCTTGTATCTGCAGATTCTCTTGTGTTGAGGTTTCATATCTGTTCTGATTGTGGACGTGTAGAGATTGTGACCATCTTCCAGAAACAAGATATATCTGATTATGGTAACCACAATGGATTTTCTTGATGTTTGTCACAGGGAACGATCTCACCAGGGTTTTCTTCACTTGCACTCTGATCGAGTCGGGTTCTGCCCTTGAATTACAGTGTAATAACCAGAAGAGGGCACTTGTGTTCTTCTTGCAGTTTACAAGCCAAATAGTAGTGACTTCTTTATTGATTACTTCTTACTAAAGCCTATCACCCCTACTGGGACATAGGCTGCTGACAGTACCTCACCAGCGTCTTCTGTCCTGGCCAGTCTTTCAGGTTGTCCTCAGGTGTAGCCCATCTTTGAAGAGCCTTCCTCTCCCAGCAATGAGATCTGTGGATCTCCTGTTGGCATTTCTATAAGTGCTGGGTTTTTATGAGATGGGGTTGCTAGCCTCATGCCCAACCCTCCTCCTTTTGCAGCAGGACTTGGGACCATCCATAGCAGAATTTTCTTGTGATTATACAGGTGTTATTTGCTACTTTAAGAAACTGATTATGCATTGCTATTTTATAAGCAAAGGGTGCTGCTATTCTGAATGAGTGGTGAAAAACGAGTGGACATGGAGAATGAGAAGCAAGAACCAAGGTTGCAGAAACAAAGGAAGCAAACACATGTTCTAAAGGATATCCACTGACAATGGATGACACTGGAAACAAGAAGGTCACCTTCAGACTTTATTCTAAACTGGGTTCATTTTCTGTATTTCCCTATCCCTCCTGCCCTCCCCCCCCCCCCCCCCCAGGAATGCTCCAATTCATTATTGGTTGAAAGGAATGTTGAAGATTGTTTATCCATTTACACACCTTTTCTGAAGTACATTGCAAATGCATTCATTCTGAGAGGACCAGAATATAAGAGCAAGGATTCTTATTCTGATTCTTTATAAGGCATTGGTCAGACCACACATAAAGTATTTTGTGAGCAGTTTTGGATCCCTTATCTAAGAAAGGATGTGCTGACATTGGAGAGCGTTCAAAGGAGGTTCACGGAAATGATTTCAGGTATGAAAGGGTTAACTTATGCGGAGCATTTGGTGGCTCTGGGCTTGTACTTACTGGAATTTAGAAGAATTGATGGGGTGGGGGGAAGGAATCTTATTGAAATTTATCAAATATTGAAAGGCCTAGATAAAGTGGATGTGGCATGAATGTTTCCAATAGTGGGGGAAGGCTAGGAACACAGGGCATAGCCTTAGAGTAGAGGGACATCCACTTAGAACAGAGATCAGGAGGGATTTCTTTAACCAGAGGTTGGTGAATCTGTGGAATTCATCATAACAGATGGCTGTATGGCCAAATCATTGAGTATATTTAAAGCAGGGGTTGATAGGTTTTTGTTTAATCAGGGTATCAAAGGTTACGGAGAGAAAGCAGGAGAATGGGGCTGAGAAGGATAATAAATCGGCAATGATGAAATGGTGGAGCAGACTTCATGGGCTGAATGGCCTAATTGTGCTCGTACATCTTATGGTCTATGTATTCCATCAAAACTGGGTGCAGTGCTACCGCCTGATCATTGTACTGTATGTTTGTTAACTTTTAAAGATGGTACCAAGCTGCTATCTCTGTTGAGATCATGGTTCAGGCGTAGTTTTTTTAAGTTGGTAGTGATGGTTTAGGGGCAGAGGTCAGTGGCTTGTTTTGCTGTTGTTACTTTGCTTCCTGTTGTGTTCTATTTTATTGTGTTCTGTGTTGTGCTGCTGAGCATGGTGGATATGCTACACTGGCACTGGAAGGTGTGGTGACACTCGTGGGCTGTCCGCAGTGCATTTTTAGGTTATGTTGACTGTTAACATAAACAACATATTTCATTGTGTGTTTTGATGTAGGTGTGATAAATAAATCTGAATCTGAGTTATTAAAGTTTGTGAAGCAGAACCAGATCTCCAGTCATCTAGGTTCTGCTTGTCATTGGACTAAGACTTTGCTCTGTCATTCCATAAAACTGTCCTCATTTAAGGGAGGGACATTGCAATTTCTGCATCACCTGCTCAGTGATGTGTGTTGACAGCTGTTTCAATGACCATTACCTAAGCAGGTCTGATGAACCTGGTCCCTAAGCATTCATGCAACAGCCACGGATACTCAACTGAAATGAAAGACAATGAGCAGAGTACTTCATGAGCCGTTTTCAGCAAAGGTAGATGTCAGTGATGAAATTCCTTGCCTCCAATATGCCCTTGTGATTGAGTAAGTGGTGTCTGAGGTCAAAGATCTGAAATCTGGCACCAAGCTCATGGTTGACTGAATAACAATAATTGCCCCTCTCCTGTGTGCTTGGAATTCCTGGACAGCCTGTAGTTGGTACAAAGCACTAGAGAAGTACTGCAGGCAAAATCCTTATCTTTACAACCGGCAGAAGAAGCAAACCAGTATCACTAGACTCCCCAAGGTCAGCATCACCAGTGTATAGAGACTGTCACAAATTTCTACAGATGTATGTGGAGAGCATCCGAACTGGTTGCATCGCCATTTGGTATGGAGGGGACACTGCACAGGACTGGAAAAAGCTGCAGAAAGTTGTAAACTCAGCCAGCTCCGTCATGGGCACTGGTCTCCTCAGCATCGAGAACACCTTCGAAAGGTAATGCCTCAAAAAAGCAGCATTCGGCATAAAGAGCTTCCATCACCCAGGACCTGCCCTCTTCTCATTGCTATCTTCTAGGAGGAATTACAGGAGCCTGAAGCTACATGCTCAATAGTTCAGGAACAGCTTCTTCCCCTCCACTATCAGATTTCTGAATGGTCATTGAACTCGTGGAAACTACCTCATTATATATATTTTTGCTCTTTTTTGCCATTATTTATTTTAGATATATAATTGTAATTTGTAGTTTACTTTTATTATGTATTTCATTGTACTGTTGCTGCAAAACTTGATTCTGATGCTGTATTCCTACTCAGTCACCTCCAGAGTCAGGCTACACTATCTCCTTGCCTGATGTCAATCAGAAAAGTCAAGGTCAAAGTTTTTTTAAATTTACAGTCGATGTTTCAGCCCAAAACGTCAAATGTACTTTTTTCCACGGATGCTGCCTGGCCTGCTGAGTTCCTCCAGCATTTTGTGTGCATTGCTCGGATTTCCAAAATCTGCAGATTTTCTCTTGTTTGTGTTTTTTTTATTCATTTACGGGATGTGGGTGTTGCCTGCTAAGCCAGCATTTATTGCCCATCCCTAGTTGTCCTTGAGAAGGTGATGATGAGCCTTCTTGAACCGCTGCAGTCCCTAAGGTGTAGGTACACCCATAGTGCTGTTAGGAGGGAATTCCATGAAGTATGTCACCGTATACTGCCTTGAGATTCATTTTCTTGCAGGCATTTACTGGAAAATAAATACAATTGAATTTATGAAAAACTATACATAAATAAAGACTGACAAACAACCAATATGCGAAAGAAGGCAATGGTGCCAATAAATAAGTAGTACTGAGAAAATGAGTTGTAGAATCCTTGAAAGTGAGTCCATTGGTTGTGGAAATCAGTTCAGTGTTAAGTTGAGTGAAGTTATCGACGCTGGTCAGGAGCCTGATTGTTGTAGGTAATAACTGTTCCTGAACCTGGTGGTGTGGGAATTAAGGCTTCTGTACCACTTGCCCAATGGTAGGGGATAGAAAGAAGAGAGCATGGTCTGGATGATCGGGGTCCTTGATGATGGATGCTACTTTCTGTCAGTGCTCCATGTAAACATGCTCAACTTGTTTACAAATTTCACGTCACATGCTGGTGATAATAAATTTGATTCTGATTCAATGGTGAGAGCGCTTTTCCTGTAATGGACTGGCCTGTATTCACCACTTTCTGTCGGCTTTTCCATTCCTGGGCTTTGCTTTTTCTTTACCAGGCTGTGATGCAACCAGTTAGGATACTCTTCACTGTGCATCTTTAGAAGTTTGTCAGTGATCCTATATGTTCTGAAGTGTAGGTTTCATGAAATTCATGTTAGAGTGTGGATGCATCTTCTAATGAAGAAAAGGAAAATACAACCTTCTAGCAAAATTCATAGCATTAGCTAATGTAAGCCGCAGGGCCATTTGTCGCCAAAGCACCCCGGCTCGCATTTATTGCTCTGATCGCATACATGTCTCATTTTCTTAATTTTTTAACTGGAAAATCTGACCTAAGTTATCAGAGCTGAAAATTTATTTTCAGTGAAGTTTGTTGTTGAGAGAGTTATTTGCTGCTGTGCCTGGAGGATCACAAAAGCCTACTAAATATAACATTTCTTGGTTTTAAACAATATTGCAAAAGAAAGCAACATCTTAGTGACAGCATGAAGTATATGTAGTTCTGCAGAATTTTGCAGCAAGTTGTAAACTTTGCAACAAAGAAGCAAGTTAAAACTCCCCAGTTCTACACTCTGTATGTATGTGTGTTTATGCATGAAACACTTCAAGCTGGAGCAACATGGACAGTTTTAAATCCAAATTTAATCGTTTCTTTCTGAATCTATTTGATTTGATTTCATTGTCACTTGTATATACAGTGGATTCTGATTAATTGGGGCACACCATAATTAGTGCATTTTGGCCTCAATCAAGTGGCAGTCGCAATTGGCCGAAGTTTTGTGGAAAAATGTATAGAAAAAAGACAAATTGAATAACAAATTATGTATTTAAATGAAATGCAGAACAAATTAGAACACCATCAATACTACTGCATCACTATAAAACTATTTATTAGTTCCTAATACTTATTGACGTATATAGCCGCATTCTTTTGACCCGTAAATGAACAAAACCAGTGTAGACACCTGGTGCAGATAATGGACTGCCTTCGTACAATACTTTTGACAATTGCATCCTCCAAATCTTCATTTTCACTGTAACATTCAAGATAATTGTTAATGCCTTCAAATTCATGTTAAAGCAGTGAAGTCGTTTCATTTTCACTCCCTGCTGTTATTGGCATCTCCAAGCCTGAATACTTGAAACCAGTCATAGAGGTCATAGCAAAGTACAGAACAGAAACAGGCCCTTCGGCCTATATAGTCCATGCCAAAACCATTTCAACCATCTATTCCATCATCCTACACCGGGACCAAAGTCCTCCATACCCCAAACCATCCATGTACCTATTCAGAGTTTGCTTAAACATTGAAATTGAGCTCGCGTGCACTACTTGTGCTGGAAGCTCAATCCACACATTCACGGCCGTCTGAGTGAAGAAGCTTCCCCTCATGATCTTAAATTTTTCACCTTTCACCCTTAACTCATGACCTTTGGTTATAGTCCCATCCAACCTCAGTGGAATAAGCCTGCTTGCATTTACCCTATCTAACCTATTAATATTGTTCTGAATTGTCTTACTGCTACACCAATTGTTAGGGACAAAAATCTCTGCTTTTGAACACAACTACGGTACATGCAACTGACACTATTTAAAAACTGTTCACTGTAAGCCTGCTGTGCTGTCTAATAGACACACAAGTGCACATGATTAACGCCAGTTAGAAACAGTTTGACAACAGTCTCCGATCCTCATTAAGCGGCATAATGTCCCTAGTAAACAAAGGGAATCCCGGCTACTTTCTTGATAAGCTTTTGTTCTTTCAAAGTTGTCCCAAATAAGTGGTTGTCTTGATTAACTGATGACCCAATTAACTGGAATTCACTGCATTTATAAGTTATGTAATAGTCTCTGTGGGTATTAGCTAATTAACAACTGGTGGATTGTAATGAATAAATTGTAATTAAATGAAAATTTAAAAAAATCTTTTGCTTGTAGGATTCCTTTATGCCTTGCTTTCCAAAGCTTGGGGTATGAATTAGATGATATGTTAAATGTGTTGCCATATATCATTCAAGCCGACAAGAAAGAAGTAATGAATTTGTAATTATTTCTTTCCCATTATCAGAATGTTCGAAAGTGAATCATAGCCAGTTAATTTCTTTTGAATGTTAGACATATTTAAGTTGGAAAGATGACAGCAAGTTTGTGCATAATAACATACCAAAAGTGAGAAAAAGTTTACAAGGAAGAGCAAAATCAGCAATGTTAAACCTGTTGATGTCGTTCATAAAACATAATTGTGTCCAGGCTTTCCTTAAATAGCTTTGGAGGCCAGTAATAATATGACATGGGTACGGCAGTGTTTGTGTTCTAAGGCATAGTCGCCCTTATGATAACATTCAGGGAATGGTGTGAATGCCACAAATTTTTCCCACACTTTGTGTCGAAACGTGAGCTTTGTGTTTTACAGATTCTTCAGACTGTGCTCAGCCATGGCTGTTTGACGTAAGAAACCATTTGTCAGTGATTGGTGGGTGCAGTGAGGCCCGATGCATGAAGAGCCTTTGACCTAGTCCAAAACAAACAAAACCATTGCTGTGTTTCAGTTAATGATGCCCTTGTTAGAAGTTACATGCAGAGAAAAAAATTTGTTGTGACATAATTCCAGAGAATTTAGACAGGAAAAGGAAAAATGAGCAATGATTAATATGTCTATCCATGGCATCCTCTACTGTCCCTTTCCCATTCTGATATGTCTATCCATGGCCTCTTCTACTGTCCCATTCCCATTCTGATATGTCTATCCATGGCCTCCTCTATTGTCAAAATGAATCCAAACTCAGGTTGGAGGAACAACACCTTATATACCGGCTAGGTAGCCTCCAACCTGATGGCATGAACATTGACTTCTCTAACTTCTGTTAATGCCCCTCCTCCCCTTCTTACCCCATCCCTGACATATTTAGTTGTTTGTTAGTTTGTTTTTTTTCTCTCTCTGCCCATCACTCTGCCTGTTCTTCATCTCCCTCTGGTGCTTCCCCCCCTTTCTTTCTCCCGAGGCCTCCCGTCCCATGATCCTTTCCCTTCTCCAGCTCTTAGCTTCATCCCACCCCCTCTGGTCTTCTGCTATCATTTCGCATCTCCCCCTCCCCCCACTACTTTCAAATCTCTTACTATCTTTTCTTTCAGTTAGTCCTGACGAAGGGTCTCGGCCCGAAATGTCGACAGTGCTTCTCCTTATAGATGTTGCCTGGCCTGCTGTGTGCCACCAACATTTTGTGTGTGTTCAGTGATTAATATTTTAGTTTCCATTGTACTACTTGGTAATGAATTTTTACTTTGTTTGAATCTTTGGTTTAAATTATTCAAAGGAAAATGGATTTTCATGATGGTTCTGGTATTGGTTTATTATTGTAACATGTATCAAGATGTAGTGAAGATCTTGTCTCGTATACTGTTCTTGTAGATCAAATTATTACACACTGTATTGAGGAAGATCAAGGTTCACATTTCAAAATGAATTTATTATCAAATTACTGATATGTTGCTATATACAATCATGAGATTCAATTTCTTGCAGGCATTCACAGTAGAATAAATGAGAGACCATACACAACAGGCCGTCAGACAAGCAACATACAAAAGTCAACAAATTGTGCAAGTACAAAAAGAAAGTACAATAAATAAATAAACAAGCAATAACTATTGAGAACATGAGATGAAGAGTCCTTGAAAGTGAGTCCATAGGTTGTGGGAACATTTCAGTGAAGGGGTGAGTGAAGTTATTCCCTTTGGTTTAATAACAGAATAGCAATAATAACATAAAAACAATAATTAAACAACAACAAAATTCAGAATAAACTAACACCTACAGAAAAATGATACATTGCAAGATCAGAATGAGATAGATTGTGAGGTCAAGAGTCTGCCTTATCGTACAACAGGTACATTCGAGGGCCTGATAACGGTGGGATAGAAACTGACCTTGAGACAGGAGGTACATGCTTTCAGGTTTCTGTATCTTCTGCCCAATGGAAGAGGGGAGAAGAGAGAACCAGCTGAAGTATATCTAGGACGGTTTGTGATGTTAAGTTGTCCATAGGAATTTTCAATAAACAAATGGATGTATAATCAAATTCCTGGGAGCTGGACTATACACATCTATACTCACATCATTCTATAGATGCACAGTAGAGAGCATGCTAACAAGCTCCATCAGTGCATGGTATGGTAACTGCACTGCAGTAGATAGGAAGGCTCTATAACAGAGAGTTAAAACTGCTCAACACATCACTGGCACCAGCCTACCCACTAGCAAGGACATATATACAGAAAGGTGCCGGAAAAGGGCCAGTAACATCATGAAGGGTCCCACCCATCTTGCTTATGGACTGTTTGTCCCACTCCCATCAGCAAGGAGGCTACATAGCATCCATGCCAGGAGGACCTGGCTCAAAAACAGTTACTTTCCCCAAGCAGTAAGGCTGATCATCACTACCACCCACTAACCCACCCCTCCACAACCCCACCACCACTACTTTATCATTTCCTGTCAGTCACCTTATGTACAGACACTCCTGTACTTAGCATCAGCTTATGCACATACAATCAATCTATGTATATAAGCTATTTTAAGCATTATATTGATTATGTTTGTTAACTACTATTGTCTTTATTTTATTATTTTTTTCTGGATCAGATCTGGAGAAACAATAATTTTGTTCTCTTGTACACTTGTGTACTGGAAATGACATTAAACAATCCTGAATTTTGAAACAACAAAGTACAAAGACAGAATCTATATAAGAGACGATTAAATACAAGAAGGTCTGCTGATGCTGGAAATCCAAAGCAACACAAAATGCTGGAAGAACTCAGCAGGTCAGGCAGCATCTATGGAAATGAATAGACATTTGACATTTTGGGCCAAGACCCTTCTTCAGGACTGAGATGGAAGGGGGAAGATGCCAGAATATAAAGGTGGGGGGAGGGGAAAGAGGCTAGCTGGAAGGTGATAGGTGAAGCCAGGTGGGTGGGAATGGAGAAGAAAGAATATGATAGGAAAAGTGAATGGACCATCAGAGAAAGAGAAGAAGGAGGGGACCCAGGGGGAATTAGTAGGTTTGTGAGAAGCAGTAAAAGATTACTGTGGGGATTTGAGGAGGGGTGGGGGGGGGGGGAAGGTGGGTGGAATGTGTTTACCAGAAGGAGAAATTGATATTTATGCCATCAGTTGGGAGGGTATCCAAATGGAATATAAAGTGTTGCTCCTCCACCCTGAGGGTAGCTTCATCTTGGCACAAGAGGAGGCCATGGGCCAACACTTAGGAATTTTAAAATATTTAGCCAACGGGAAGTCCAGCTTATGGCGGATGCTGTGGAGCTCCTCAATGAAGCAGTCTCTCAATTTACAATGGGAATCGCCAATGTAGAGGAAGCCATGTCTGGAGCATTAGACACAATAGACAATCCCAGCAGATTTGCAAGTAAAGTGTTGCCTCGTCTGGAAGAACTGTTTGGGGCCCTTGAATGAAGGTGAGGGAGGAGGTTTGGGCATGTGTAGCACTTAGGCCACTTGCAGGGGTCAGTGCCGGGATGGAGGTTAGTGGGGAGGGATGAATGGACAAGGGAATCGTGAAGAGAGTGATTCCTGTGGAAAGTAGGGGGGGGGGGGAGGAGGTAAAGATATGTTTAGTGATAGGATCCCTTTGGAGATGGCTATAGTTGTGGAGGGTGATGTGTTGGATCAGCGAGGCTGATGGGGTGGTAGGAACTCTCACATTAAGGTGGTGGGAAGATGGGTTGAGCACGGAAAGAGATGATTAACTAGTATTTCATCAATATTGGTTCAGTCTTGAATGTTGACTAAATTCTAATTCGAAGGGTTATGAGCAAAAAATTGGGATAAAATAGCTCAATAGTTTGAAAGAGCTGTCACTGATGTGTGACTTTGAATTGTATTTGCCAATGCTGAGAAGATGGTTATTCTGAAATCTTGTTTTCCCTGATTTCTCCTGTTTCCTCAAAATAAGAAGATGAGTAATTTAGTTGTCTTTGTTTTGTGTGCCTATAACAATTTTTATTTAGCACCTTTAAGATAAGAGGGGTTGGTTTCCCAGGAGAATAAATAAACATTGGCATTGGGATCAAAGATGATGCTAGGAAGAGTGAATCAATGTCTTCATCAAAGTGATAGATGAGGATGAGACCTAAAAAGTTAAATAAATTCCAATTGGTTATTACAGAGCTTGCGGAATGTAATTCAGACAGTGCAGGGGTGACAGATGTTGGGACTTGATCTGGAGTTACCACATGGAACAGTCAGGAGAACATTAGAATAGCCTTGTCTGTGGTATCAAAAGCTTCAGTGCTTTGGAGTGAGGTAAAGGTTGTGAGGAGTGGGATTAAGTGCACTTTATGATGGAATGGATAAGGGGTCATATGCTTTATTCCATATTAAACCAGAGGCTGGGGAGAGAAAAGGAATTAGAGATTAGGGAATGGTTTATGTAAAGGGTTGAAGATGGCTGACATATTTTTCAGGTTTACTTGGGAGAAGCTGTGGCTCAGTTTTGGAGTTTGTACAGATTTATCAGAATTATATTGAGAACTAAAAGTTTAAGTTGGGTACAGATAACACACATTAGATTGTATTCTCACATTTAAAAGGCTGTGGTGTTCAAAATGCTGCAGGGATTTGAAACAAAGATGTTACTTACTCCTCTTGTAGAAGCCTGTACAAGGAGCCGTAGGATTAACATCAAAATGGGACCAATTTAGAGCAAAATCAGGAATCATGTTTCAAGACTTGGGATTGCTTAAAGTAATTTCCTGTACACAAATGTAAAGGAGAACACAATAATTGTTACTTCAGAGCTGATACAGCACCAAGGAATGCAATAATAATAAACACAATAACTATAAATACATATGATAGCTTATACATAGATTGTATGTCCATAAAGTGACACTAGGCACCTTATGGACATACAATCAATGTCTGTAAGCAAGGTGACTCTGACAGGAAATGATAGTGGTGGTTGGGTTTGTGGATACAATCTTTCCTTTCAGTTAGCCCTGACGAAGGGTCTCAGCCCGAAACGTCGACAGTGCTTCTCCCTATAGATGCTGCCTGACCTGCTGTGTTCCACCAGCATTTTGTGTGTGTTGCTTGGGGAAAGTAGCTGTTTTTGAGTCTGGTGGTCTTGTCCTGGATGTTAAGCAGCAGCCTTCTCTCTTTTTTTAATATATTTTTTATTCAATTAAATATATAGGCCCTTTGAAGATAAAGTTATTAGCCATTTGGGGAAAGAAATAAATTTATTTTCAACTCTATGGAGCATGTGGGGAATCTTCCGATATTCAGGCAATCTTTCTTTCTTTTTCTTTTTTTTCAGATGGGGATGTTAAGGGGAGGGGGAGGGCTGATATTATACTCTACTATTCTATTATACTATTCAGCCTCCTCTCTGATGGGAGTGGGACAAACTGTCCATGAACAGGGTAGGTGGGATCCTTCTTGACACCTTTTTCTGATACCTTTCGAAGTATGCTGGATGTCCTTGATGGCTTCACTGTTGAAACAATTGAAGATCTGCAGCATTTCCCCTTACTATAGGTTCCATTTCCCTGAAAAGCAGTGCCACTTGTGGTTTTCAAAACTGTGATTAATATAAGGATTTCAAACTGATTTGATGAATAAATGGGTGAATCATAGCACAGACTGAGATTATTTGGCTCTTTTGCTTTTGACAGATTTCAATCTTACAATAGATTTTGTGAATTTTTGAGGACCTTCCTTAAATTTCAAGAATTAAAGCCCTACTGTAAACACTTTCCCACTAGGCTGTTAATCAGCACCCCAGAGTCGTACCATATTCTTCTGTTTTGCTCCTTGTCCCTATTAAAATACCAATCAGTATGCTTTGATCAGTTGGAGAACCTGCTGAGCACCTCATTGTCATCTTATTAAATTTTTGGAACTTAAACTTCAGGAAATTATAACACTGTTAGATCACAGGGCATAGGAGCCAAATTAGGCCACTTGGCGCATCGAGTCTGCTCCACCATTTCATCATGGCTAATTTATTTTCCCCATCAAACCCCATTCTCTTGCCTTCACCCTGTAATCTTTGACATCCTGACTAATCAAAAAAACTATCAACCTCTGTTTTAAATATACTCAATGATTTGGCCTTCACAGCCCAGCAGTCTCCCCAACACTGAACAGATGCCTCAAACTATGGATTCACTTTCAAGGACTCTTCATCTCGTGTTCTTGATATTTATTGTTTAGTTATTTATTATTACTTTTTTGGTTTTTTGTGTTTTTGTATTTGCACAATTTGTTGTCTTTTGCGCATTGGTTGTTTGTACATCTTTGTTGTCTCCATTTTTTTATTGACTATTGTGTTTCTTTGAATAACCATGAATGCCCACAAGAAAATGAATCTCAGAGTAGTATTTGGTGACACATATGTACTTCGATAATAAATTCACTTTGAACAGCTGTCTGTAGTAATGAATTTCATGGATTCACCACCCTCTGGTTAAAGAAGTTACGCAGAAGTTTAAGAAATCAGCCATGATGGAATGGTGGAACAGACTTAATGGGCTGAATGGCCTAATTCTGCTCCTACGTCTTATGGTCTTATCAAGCAAAGATTTTTATACCATTGCTTTGAATCATTCCTCTGGCCATAACTAACAGTGTATTACTTGAAGAAGAAAAAATATTGCAGGAACTTTAGAGTGACCTTAAGTGCTAGAAATGAAAATAAAATTGAATAAGGTGTTGCAAGTTGCATTCCAGATAAAATAAGCTTTGGGAAGTTCTGAAAGCCTTGTCAATCCTCCTTTTGAACTGGGTTATACAGGAGCTCAAGAGATTCTGCAGATGCTGGAAATCCAGAGCAATGCATGCAAAATGCTGGAGGAGCTCAGCAGGTCATCAGGGCCCCTGAGTCCTAGTGAATGGTCTTGGCCTGAAATGTCAGTTCTTTATTCCTCCCCATAGATGCTACCTGACCTGCTGAGTTCCTCCAACATTTTGTCTGGGTCATATATATATCAAGAGTAGCTAGATGTTTGAACCGTGCATCAAGATTAAGATGAAAATATTTCTCTGACACTGCATGGTGTCTGAAGGGAAAATAAGGAACTGGATGAACACAGTGACCATTGATTTTGCAGTTTGGTCATGTGAAAGCTTCCTTGTCTGTGATTCAGTGTCATTGGCAATGTTCCTTCTAATATTATTTTTTACAGCTGTGCGTCCCAACCATTGCTCTGAGCAAGAAATTTTTACATAGTCTGAAAATTGTGTAGCATTTAAAATTTTACTTTTGTAATATGCATTCTGAAAATTGAAAAAATTTGCATACTCTTTATTAATTGAAGGGTATAATGAAATATAGCACAACAAAGAAAATCTTTCATGTTTCGTAAACTTTTCCTTATCTGTCTTTATTCTGCTGCGTGGCAACAAAAGCTAAATGCGCGGGAGCATTTCAGTTACATCATACAGCTTGGAGGGAGCGGTAGTCATTGGACTGAATTTGTATTGTAGGACAAGGTATTTGTATAGGGAATAAATTTACTCCTCTGCAAAATACCCTCTCTTGATTACACTAATATGAAGTGTATATATATCAGAGATAATTTGTATCGTATAGACACTTTCAATTTCCTGAGTTGGGTCTGGCCCCTCCCCTTGGTGCTGCTCTCCAGTGTTTAAGACACACTGGACTGTGTTCATTTGTGGCTACACTTGTACGAGATGAGGAACTGCTGTGTACATGTTAACATCCCATGCAACATCATTCTTCAACCATGCCACTCAGGGACTTGGGCTAATATTATTTTATTGTAATGATATGTGCTATTGTAATTATATGTGCTGTGTGTGACTGAATGTACTAAGCTTTGTACCTTGGCCTCAGAGGGATGCTGTTTTGTTAGTTGTATACACATTATGGTTGAACTAAACTTGAACCTGAATTTGAAATGAAAATCCAAATCCGCAGAATTAAACATTGCCGTTCTTATTGAAGCTCTTCTCTGCCACCAACCACCCACCCCACCCTAAAAACAAATAGATAAAATACACCCAGTATGGAAATTTCATGACAAATGCCAGTGATTCTGATTCTGATCACTTACAACTGGCGGTATAGGTTGACATTTGCCTTGCCACTATAATATTGTATATTTGTGTATTCTTGTATAATAGGCATTTCCCAGAGATTTTGTCTTTTGTAATTACTAATTTTCCAATTCTCTTTCCTAGTTTTCCTTCCACTTTTTCATATTTTTAATGTTTGTCTCTCCCTCCACTCCTCGTGTCAGGAGAGTAGATATTTTACTAATGCAGTAAGCGTTGCACTCAGACCGCACTTAGAGTATTGGTCCCTGGACTGTTTGGAGTTTAGAAGAATGGGGGGGGGGGGGAATCTCACTGAAGCCTCTCAAATATTGAAAGGCCTAGATAGAGTGGATGTTTCCTATTGTGGGCAAGTCTAGGATCAGAGGGCACAGCCTCAGAGTAGAGGGGGTATTTCTTTAGCTAGAGGGCAGTGAATCTGTGGAATTGATTTCCTCAGATGTTTGTGGAGGGTAAGTCATTGGGTATATTTAAAGTAGAGGTTGGCCATTACAGGCTATGGGGAGGAGGCAGGAGAATGGAGTTGAGTGGATAATAAATCAGCCATGCTGGAATAGCAGTGTAGGCTGAGTGGCCTAATTCTGCTCCTGTGGCTATGGTTTTATGGTGTTCTTGAATATCTTACTGAAAAGGGAGGGAAAGGTTCATATGGAACTGGATTTACTTGGAACTATTGCAAGTAAGCATGAGAATGTGATTTTGAGATTGTACAGGGAAGCTGTCCTCTCTTGGTACATAAACCATACAATGTAGAACATTGCAGTACAACCTTTTAAAATCTACTCTAAGGTCGATCTAACCTTACCTCCCACATAGCCCTATCCACGTGCCTGTCTAAGAGTCTCTCTAATGTCCCTAATGTACCTGCTTCTACCACCACCCCGACAGCACATTCCATGCACCCACCACTCTCTGTGTAAAAAGAAAACTTGCTCCTGACATCCCTCTTCTATACTTTCCTCCAATCACCTTAAAATTATACATCCTGGTATTAGCCATATTTGTTATTAAATGATTCCACTGCATTGCTTTTGGTATTTTCAAAATTTAAAGAACGTTTATTATCAAAGTATGTATACAGTATACAATCCCGAAGTTTGTCTTCTTGCAGACAGCCACAAAACAAAGGAACACCATAGAACCTCTTTAAAGAAAACTTCCACACCAGACATTAGACGTGCAAATAAAAACAAATCGTGCAAAGAGCAAAAAGTGAACAGATAACACACAAAACATTAAACACCAAATCATACAGTCCTCAAAAGTGAGTCCACAACCACGAAACACCAAGACAAGCAAAGCCAGTCTAGAACCGATGTCCACAGCTGCAGCCACTGAGTCAGTCAGTTCAGCACTGTGTTAATGGCTGTGGTGGGGAACGCTTGAAATGTTGAAACTCTGGAAGGATCTGGGATGTTCAGTGTCACTGGGTCAGGGAATGGTTTTAAAGGCTGGGGCCCCCGAGGCAGAATGCGGTATCTTGAAGAACATGATCAAGGAGATGATCAGCTAAATGGCCTTGGTTGACCAGAAATAGTAGAAATACTCAGGGTTTGAAGTCTTGGGAATGGATGCAGGTGATGTCATGAATAAGGGAATCCAATCTTACAACATGTTGTCCTGCAAATATCCAACAACGGCTGTTCCCAGGACAGCTTAAGTATGAATGATGTCAGGTCATGTGCGGTGGATTCATGTTGGGTCAGTGGTTTAAACAAAAAAGTGACTCACCAGAAAATGCTGTGTCAAGTTTCCCAAGTAAAGCGACTTGATCTGGAAATGCCATTATTGTGGCCTTTATTATTACTGTTTTAAAAAATAAACTTTTAAATTTAAGAAAATCTTTTTTATTTGCATTTTGGTTAAAGCACAAAAAAAATGTGATTGAAATTCTTAACAAATGAATATCTCCAGAAGCATTTTGGAGGTACTTACAGTTTTAGCTGATTTTCTTTTGTTGATTTGAGTCATCTTGCTACTGTTTTTGTACATGTGCAAATAGCTGTTCTCTTTCTGCACAGAAACTTCTAAGTAATTGACTTTTTATTAAAAACTCTCAAGGTGAACATAGGACTTTACCTCATAATATAGGAAACACTGGCTACTAATTTATCAATATTACTTTATTGTCACCAAACAATTGATACTAGAGCATACAATCATCACAGTGATATTTGATTCTGCGCTTCACGCTCCCTGAAATACAAATCAAAATAAATATAATAAAAATTTAAATTATAAATCCTAATTAGAAAATAGAAAAGGGAAAGTAAGGTAGTGCAAGTCAGGTCCGGATATTTGGAAGGTACAGCCCAGATCCAGGTCAGGATCTGTTCAGCAGTCTTATCACAGTTGGAAAGAAGCTGTTCCCAAATCTGGCCGTATGAATCTTCAAGCTCCTGAACCTTCTCCTGGAGGGAAGAGGGACAAAAAGTGTGTTGGCTGGGTGGGTCGTGTCCTTGATTATCCTGGCAGCACTGCTCTGACAGCGTGCGGTATAAAGTGTGTCCAAGGATGGAAGATTGGTTTGTGTGATATGCTGGGCTATATTCACGATCTTCTGCAGCTTCTTCCGGTCTTGGACAGGACAACTTCCATACCAGGTTGTGATGCACCCTAGAAGAATGCTTTCTACGGTGCATCTATAAAAATTAGTGAGGGTTTTAGGGGACAGGCCAAATTTCTTCAGCTTTCTCAGGAAGTAAAGGCACTGGTGGGCCTTCTTGGCAGTGGACTTTGCTTGGTTAGACCAAGTCAGGTCATTTGTGATATTCACCCCGAGGAACTTAAAGCTTTTGACCTGTTCCACCTGCGCACCACCGATGTAGATGGGGTCGTGCGGTCCGTTGCTGACGTTGAGGGATAGGTTATTGTCTTCGCACCATTATTGGAGAATTAAGTAGAACAGTTATTACATAGAACACAATTTAATCTACTCTATGATTAATCTAACCCTTCCTTCCCCCTTAGCCCTCCAATTTTCTATTATGCATGTGCCTATTTAAACATCTCTTAAATGCCCCTAATATATCTGCCTCTACCAGCACCCCGGCAGGACATTCCACACACCATCGCTCTCTGTGTAAAGTACCTACCTGGGATATCTTCCTCCCCCATACGTCCCTCAAATTACCTTAAAGTTATGCCCCTTCACATTGGCCTTGGGATAAAGTCTCTGGTTGTTCACTCTTTATGCCTTTTACACCTCTGTCAAGTCACCTTTCATCTTTCTTTGCTCCAAAGAGAAAAGCTGTAGCTCACTCACCCTATCCTCATAAGGCATGCTCTCTAACCCAGGCAGCATCCTGATAAATCTGCTCCGCACCCTTTAAAGCTTCCACATCCATCCTATAATGAGGTGACCAGAACTGAACATAGTAGCTATCTGTCTGTCTATTTAAATAAGATACAGTGCAGCACAGGCCCTTCCAGCCCAATGAACCGTACTGCCCAGCTACCCTTCTATTTAATCCTAACTCAATTACAGGAGAACTTACAATTAACCTATTAACTGGTAAATCTTTGGACTGGGGGAAGAAACTATAGCACCTGGAGGAAACCTATGCATTCACAGGGAGGACGTACAAACTTACAGATGGCACCATAAATGAATTCCAAATGCTCTGAGCTGTAATAGTATTGCATTAACGGCTACGCTACCATGGTGCCCTAATGCATCACCGCCTGGTGTGGGAATTGCAAGGTGTTTAACCACAAATCTCTACGAAGGGTTGTGAGGATCATTGGGTTCTCTCTCAATCAAATCAAATCAAGTTTAATTATCATTCAAACCATACATGGATATAGCTAAATGAGTCAGCATTTCCTCTGGGGCCAAGATACAAAACATTCAAAATAGCAAGTAAACATTCAAAATTAGCAAGAACATAATTAAAAATAGCAAGCAAATAAGCACATTCACTTGAAAAAAATAAACCTATATATAGCCCAAGACCCTGAGCGATAAAGTCTGGTGATGGATGGTACGGCCTCCTGGCACAACCCAGCCTGTCATTCCAGCACTCGAACATGGGAGGGTAGTACTGACGGGAGAGGCCAGGCCCCAGCTGAGCTCGCACGTCATGCTGTAAACACTTCTGCGTCTCTCACCTAGTCTGCAGCAGCAGGCGAGCCCAAAGCTCAAGGCCTAGTTCTTGCTACATCCAAAGCTACACAGCTCCCATGTTGCCTGTCCCCCCCACTAGACAAGGGTAACAGGCCTGTGGCAACTTATGTTATCACTGTCCAACAGTGCAATTGTAAGTGAAATGTCTGACACAATCTCCCACAGTTATACTACACCAACTTCGATGCTTCCGAGTAGTGGGCACCAACACGGTCTGAAGCCAGGCCAGCTCCTCTGAAACACTGATGGGCTCCTCCACCATCCCAGCCTCAGCTGGCTCGCTCTCCAACATCACGGCCAGTCTACAAAAGTTAAACCAGAAGCGTTGGGGAACATTTTTCAGTTACTCATACGAGCACAGCTCCAACAGCACTCAGTATGCTCAAGTGAATCCCATAGGCCATTCTATCTCCTTTGCACATAGAACACTGTATTTGAGAAGCGTCTTCAGTTATGTATAACAATACATAGCATCAGCAGTCTCTTGTGCCTCTATCTTCATTGTCAGTTGTTAGTACAAATTTTGTTAGTAACCCTATGTAATTTTAAGGAAACAACATCAGGCTCTTCCTTGGTGGAGATGTTCATAGCTTAACATTTCTGTTTTGGGTGAGTTTCAGTCCAGGTCTTCATACAGGTCTTTCTCCAGTTTCAGTTTCTGCAAATTACAAGTGAAATTTGTTGTTTTGCAGCAGCAGTACCTGCAATAAATAATAATAAAACCATAAATTGCAATAATATTTATAACAAAATTAAATTAAGTAAGTAGTGCAAAAAGAGAGCAAAGGGAGATAGTTTACCTGGGTTCATGGTTATTCAGAAATCTGATGGTGGAGGGGAAGAAGCTGTTCCTAAAACATTTGAGTGTGTGTCTTCAGGCCTCTGTACTTCTTCCCTGATGGTAGTAATGAGTGCGTGGCTGGTGAGAGTCCTTAAGGATGGATGTCACCTTTTTGAGGCATCACCTTTTGAAGGTGTCCTGGAGTCTGGTGCCCATGATAGTGCTGATTGAGTTTACAACTTTCTGCAGCTTTTTCTGATCCTATGCAGTGGCCCTTCTATACCAGACGGTGATGCAAACAGAATGCTCTCCATGGTAGAATACTGCATTGATACCCTGGGGTTGTAAAGACTAGTCACTTTTCACCACAGCCATCTTTGTGCTATGTATGACTCAATTCAAATTTGACTGTCAATCAAATCTGTCTTGATGTCAAGTGACTGTTTATTCCTGTTCGGAATCAACTCAGTGATGTGGTCTGTTGCTGAGTGCCGCTGGTACAGTATAATCTATTTGGAAATGTTAGGAGCACACTGCATTGACATACTGTGAATTTCCTTTGCAAGTGTCTAAGCTTCAATTAATATCTTGCCTGGTTGAGGTACCACAGATAACAAGCCATGTGGTATTAGTTAATAAGCTCATGCAGATGTACTTAAACGGATCTTCTGCTTCAGAAGGATATTTTGATTATTGAGGCTGTAGTCCGTATACATTTAGTGGCCACTTTATTAGTTACAGGAGTGGGACCCAGTGTGGTCTTCTGCTGCTGTAGCCCATCCACTTCAATGTTCGATCTGTTGTGTGTTCAGAGATGCTCTTCTATACGCCATTGTTGTAACACATGGTTATTTGAGTTACTGTTGCCTTCCTGTCAGCTTCAGCCTGTTTTGCCATCCCCCACTGACCTTTCGCATTAAAAAGGTATTTTCACCCACAGAACTGCCACTAAAGAGTTTTTTTTTGTTTTTCGCACCATTCTGTGTAAACTCTAGAGACTGTTGTGCATGAACATCCCAGAGATTAGCATTTTCTGAGATACTCAAGTAACCCCATTTGGCACCAACAATCATTCCACAGTCAAAGTTACTTAGGTCATATTTCTTTCCCATTCTGATGTTTGGTCTGAACAACTGAACCTCTTGACAATGTCTGCATGCTTTTATGCACTGAGTTGCATGATTGGCTGATATTTGTTTTAACAAGCAGGTGTACAAGTGTATCTAATAAAGGGGCCACTGAATGTATTTGTCAATTAACTAACTTCTACATATGTCATCTAATTAATAGTGGCTCTTTTTTAAAGATGTTCCATACTCATACCATGACTTTACCAACAGAAATGGACAATACCTAGTTGATTTCATCGAGGAACATTGTCTCATTGCCGCCAACACACAATTCAAGAAGTGAGCTGGCAAACTGTGGACATACGTAAACAGAGCCTTCCTCAACAGGAAACATCTCGACTACATCCTCATAAGAACAAAATGGTGTAATTGTGTGATCAACACAGAAGCCTGTAGCACCTTCAACTCAGTCAGTTCTGACCGTAGAGTAGTGTCAATGTGAGTGAGACTGAGCCTGCAGTAACCCAAACCCACAGGTCCCAAGGAGAAGATAGACTGGAAGGCATTCTCCTCACAACCTATTCTTCAAGCCCAGTACACTGTGGAAGTGAGAAATCGCATCGGTCCACTGGAGAGGGAGGAGGAAGAGACTGCCACCGACCACTATCAACGGCTCATAGACGCACACACAGATGCAACAGAGTCTGCCTACTGTGAAGCGAATCAAAAAGAGCCGGATCTCGAAACATCCTGACGTCGTTGCAGCAAGAAGTGTGGTCAACGCTTGTCATGCTGAACTCAGAAGGAATGAAACAGAAGAGCTAAGAGACAAGTTCAAGACAGCAAAGAAGAATCTCTTTGCCACCTATGACTGACTGAAGGAAGTGGAACTAGCTGAGAGGATTAGAAGGGTAGAAGCTGCTAATGAAGACAAGCAGCATGGAGAAGCATGTCACCTAGTCAACGAGATCAGCAGATGGAAGAAGTCCCCATCAGATCAAATAAGTGGTAGAACGGCAGAGGACTGTGTCTAGACATGGTTGACCCACTTAAAGAACCTGCTGGGAAGCCCTCCAATGATCACGGAAGAAGAATTGGACATACCCACGACACTAACGCAAGTCGACATTGATGACGGCTCATTCACCATTAAGGAGCTGAAGAAGGTCAAATATGCACTCAAACAGGGCAGGAGCGCAGGACCAGATGGGATACCACTATATGTCTTGAAAAACTGCAACCTGAATGACATCTTGCTGGACATATGTGATACAGCGCTGATGAAAGGCAACAAACCAGAACAGTGGTCACTCTCAAACATCATCCCTGTCCCCAAGTCTGGATCCCTCACGAAGAAAGATAACTACTGTGGTATCAGCTTGACCTGCATCTTAGCAAGCTATACAATTGGATGATCTTGAAGAAGATTCGCACTGCCATTGACCCTAAGCTAAGATTCAATCAGAATGGTTTTCGGCAGAAGTGCACAACAGTAATGCAAATACTTGCTCTCCGTAGAATCATTGAGGAAGTCAAGAAGAACAGCCTATCAGCCGTGCATACTTTCATTGATTTTCACAAAGCTTTTGACTCCATTCACCGAGGTAAAATACTGAAGATCCTGAGAGCTTACGGAGTGCTAGACTGTCTACTGAGAGCAATAGAGTCCAGCTACACCGAGACCACGGTGAAAGTTGTATCACCAGATGAAGAAACAGCAGTGTTCCAGCTCCTGGCTGGTGTGCTGCAAGGAGACACTGTGGCACCCTACATCTTTACAGTTGTCCTTGATTACGCTCTACGTCAAGCTACCAAAGATCATGTCAAGTTTGGTTTTACCATAAATCCAGGATGAATCAAAAGGGTCAGACCAGTTATGCTCACAGATCTAAATTTTGCAGATGACATAGTCCTGCTGTCTGACCAGATGGAGGAAGCACAGCAGCTACTAACAAAAGTGGAAATTGAGTGCAATAAAGTTGGACTTCACCTCAACGCTAAAAAGACAGAGTACGTGGCGTTCAACTGCGACGAAGGTACTCTCAAGATTGTAAAGAATGATACCATTAAGAAAGTCTTCGACTTCAAGTACCTCAGGTCAAGAATGGTGAGTTCGGAGAAGGACATAAAGATATGGAAGGCGCTGACGTAGAGGGCAATGAATGACATGAAGGAAATCTGGAGGTTGAACCTGACCAGAGGACTCAAAAAGAGGATCTTCATAGCAGTCATAGAATCCATTCTCACGTACGGATGCAAGATGTGGACACTCACCAAGACCATGCGAAAGTCACTAGATGATTGCTATACAGAAATGCTCCGGATGGCTCTTGACGTGAGTTGCAACAGCACATGACGAACATCAAGCTCTATGATGACCTACTGATGCTCACTACTAAAATCGAGGCAAGAAGACTGCAACTAGCGGGGCACTGTCTACGCCACCCTGAGCTACCTGCCAGCCTAGTCATCACATGGGAGCCCAAGCATGGGAGGATGAGCCCTGGGCGCCCTCCCAAGCCTATGGTCAACACGCTCCTAGAAGATAGCGGCACGGCTAATGTAGATGAACTGAACACACTGATGAGGAAGAGGGAGGAGTGGAGAGTCCGTCATCGTGCCTGACGCCGGCCCCCAAGGCCTGAGTCGACGTAGTAGTAGTTTTTTAAATAACTGATAATTCTGTGACTGAGAATTCCATAGATAGTTTATGTGAATTTTTGTCTATTGTTTTATAACCATATAACCATATAACAATTACAGCACAGAAACAGGCCATTTTGGCCCTTCTAGTCCGTGCCGAACACTTACTCTCACCTAGTCCCACCTACCTGCACTCAGTCCATAACCCTCCATTCCTTTCCTGTCCATATACCTCTCCAATTTCTTTTTTAAATGACAAAATCGAACCTGCCTCTACCACTTCTACAGGAAGCTCGTTCCACACAGCTACCATTCTCTGAGTAAAGAAGTTCCCCCTCATGTTACCCCTAAACTTTTGCCCCTTAACTCTCAATTCATGTCCTCTTATTTGAATCTCCCCTACTTTCAATAGAAAAAGCCTATCCACGTCAACTCTAACTATCCACCTCATAATTTTAAATACCTCTATCAAGTCCCCCCTCAACCTTCTACACTCCAAAGAATAAAGACCTAACTTGTTCAACCTTTCTCTGTAACTTAGGTGCTGAAACCCAGGTAACATTCTAGTAAATCTCCTCTGTACTCTCTCTATTTTGTTGACATCGTTCCTATAATTCAGTGACCAGAACTGTACACAATACTCCAAATTTGGCATCACCAATGCCTTGTACAATTTTAACATTACATCCCAACTCCTATACTCAATGCTGTGATTTATAAAGGCCAGCCTACCAAAAGCTTTCTTCACCACCCTATCCACATGAGATTCTACCTTCAGGGAACTATGCACCATTATTCCTAGTTCACTCTGTTCTACTGCATTCCTCAATGCCCTACCATTTACCATGTATATCCTATTTTGAATAGTCCTACCAAAATGTAACACCTCACACTTATCAGCATTAAATTCCATCTGCCATCTTTCAGCCCACTCTTCTAACTAGCCTAAATCTCTCTGCAAGCTTTGAAAACATACTTCATTGTCTTAGTATCATCTGCTTACTTACTAATCCAATTTACCACCCCATCATCCAGATCATTAATGTATATGACAAACAACATTGGACCCAGTACAGATCCCTGCGGCATACCACTAGTCACTGGCCTCCAACCTGACAAACGGTTATCCACCACTACTCTCTGGCATCTCCCATCCAGCCACTGTTGAATCCATTTTACTACTTCAATATTAATACCTAACGATTGAACCTTTCTAACTAACCTTCCGTGTGGAACGTTGTCAGAGGCCTTACTGAAGTCCATATAGACAACATCCACTGCTTTACTCTCGTCAACTTTCCTAGTAACCTCTTCAAAAAATTCAATAAGATTTGTCAAACATGACCTTCCACACACAAATCCATGTTGACTGTTCCTAATCAGACCCTGTCTATCCAGATAAGTATATATACCATCTCTAAGAATACTTTACATTAATTTACCCACCACTGACTTCAAATTTACAGGCCGATAATTGCTAGGTTTACTCTTTGAACCCTTTTTAAACAATAGAACCACATGAGCAATATGCCAATCCTCCGGCACCATCCCTTTTTCTAATGACATTTGAAATATTTCTGTCAGAGCCCCTGCTATTTCTACACTAACTTCCCTCAAGGTCCTAGGGAATATCCTGTCAGGATCCGGAGACTTATCCACTTTTATATTCTTTAAAAGCACCAGTACTTCCTCTTCTTTAATCATCATAGTTTCCGTAACTACCCTACTTGTTTCCCTTACGTTACACAATTCAATATCCTTCTCCTTAGTGAATACTGAAGAAAGGAAATTGTTCAATATCTCCCCCATCTCTTTTAGCTCCACACATAGCTGTCCACTCTGATTCTCTAAGGGTAAGGGACCAATTTTATCCCTCACTATCCTTTTGCTATTAATATAACTGTAGAAACCCTTTGGATTTATTTTCACCTTACTTGCCAAAGCAACCTCATATCTTTTAGCTTTTCTAATTTCTTTCTTAAGATTCTTTTTACATTCTTTATATTCCTCGAGCACCTCATTTACTCCATGCTGCCTATATTTATTGTAGATCTCTCTCTTTTTCTGAACCAAGTTTCCAATATCCCTTGAAAACCATGGCTCTCTCAAACTTTTAACCTTTCCTTTCAACCTAACAGGAACATAAAGATTCTGTACCCTCAAAATTTCACCTTTAAATGACCTCCATTTCTCTATTACATCCTTCCCATAAAACAAATTGTCCCAATCACGCTTTCTAAATCCTTTCGCATCAAGTTAGCTTTTCTCCAATCAAAAATCTCAACCCTGGGTCCAGTCCTATCCTCCTCCATAATTATATTGAAACTAATGGCATTGTGATCACTGGACCCGAAGTGCTCCCCAACACATACCTCCGTCACCTGATCTATCTCATTCCCTAACAGGAGATCCAACACTGCCCCTTCTCTAGTTGGTACCTCTATGTATTGCTGCAAAAAACTACCATGCACACATTTTACGAACTCTAAACCATCTAACCCTTTTACAGAATTGACTTCCCAGTCTATGTGTGGAAAACTAAAATCTCCCACAATCACAACCCTGTGCTTACTACAAATATCTACTAACTCCTTACAAATTTGCTCCTCCAATTCTCGCTCCCCATTAGGTGGTCTATAATACATCCCTATAAGTGTTACTACACCTTTCCCATTCTTCAGTTCCACCCAAATAGCCTCCCTGGACGAGCCGTCTAATCTATCCTGCCAAAACACCGCTGTAATATTTTCTTGGACAAGCAATGCAACACCTCCCCCTTTTGCCCCTCCAATTCTATCATACCTGAAGCAACGAAATCCAGGAATATTTAGTTGCCAATCACAGCCGTCCTGCAGCCATGTTTCACTAATAGCTACAACATC